>NW_010973231.1:5293073-5293794 GCF_000737465.1 Haliaeetus leucocephalus
AGGGTTGTAGTGAATGGGCTACATCTGGCTGGCGACCAGTCACCAGTGGTGTTCCTCTGGGCTCGGTTCTAGGGCCAGTTCCACTCAATGTATTTGTCAGCCATCTGGATGCAGGAGTTGAATGCACTGTTAGCAAGTTTGCTGATGATACCAAACTGGGAGGTGCTGCTGACTCTCTTGAGGGACAAGATGCCTTGCAGAGGGATCTAGATAGATTGGAGCACTGGGCTATGATTAATGGGATGAAATTTAACAAGTCCAAATGCCAGATTCTGCACCTGGGGCAATAACTCCAGGCACAAGAATAAATTGGGAGAGGAGTGGCCTGAGAGCAGCCCTGCAGAAAGAGATCTGGGGGTGCTGGTCGGCAGCAGGCTCAGTACGAGTCAGCCGTGTGCTGGGGCAGCCAAGAGGGCAACCCGCAGCCTGGGGGGCATCACACACAGCATGCCCAGCCGCTCAAAAGAGGGGATTTTCCCGCTGTATTCAGCCTTGGTGCGGCCTCACCCTGAGTACTGTGTGCGGTTCTGGGCCCCACAATTTAAGAAGGATGTTAAAAGTCCGTGAATGCATCCAGAGGAGGCAACAAAGCTGGTGGAAGGGCTGGAAGGAATGTCCTGTGAGGAGCAGCTGAGAACTTTGGGTTTGTCTAGTTTGGAGAAGAGGAGGCTGAGGGGCGACCTCATGGGTCTCTACAGCTTCCTGAGGAGGGGACGTGGAG
>NW_010973231.1:5296555-5593714 GCF_000737465.1 Haliaeetus leucocephalus
TAGCCCTATAACTGCACAAACACTTCTAATTCCTCCTCTTTATTTCCGATGCTGTGAGTATTACTGTACAGGCATTTCAGAAAGTCCCCCAAGCATGCTGATTCCCCAGAAGGGGTGTAAGAGCTTTCCCAATAATCCTATCCCATAGACACTTCCTTATTTACATCCCTACATTTGAGGTGATTCTGTTCCAGCTTTTTTTGGTTGATTGTCATGTCCTTTCTGTTCACATCATGCCAGGCCCTTTGCTTGCTTACCCCATGCACCACTTCCTCACTTGATTATTGAGGAAACTCTCCCTTCCCATCATTCCTAGTTTAAAGCTCTCCTTAGCAGGTCAGCTGGCCTGTTGGCAAAGATAATTTTTCCCCACTTACGTCAGGTGGATTCCATCACTCCCAAGAAGCTATTGAACCTCACAGAGGGTCCCGTGGTCCTAGAAAGCAAAATCTTTCCACCCGACACCAGCTACACAATCATTTACCCAAGGTCTGCATACAGTTACTGTGTTCTGAACTAATTGGGATTACAGAAACGCGGTGGGATAGCTCACGTGCGGCTGTGTCTGATTTTGGTTACCTTCTCCAGGCCTGATTCTGAATCCCCACCCATAGGCTTACCAAGGAGCTGGGGAGCAGCTCTGTGGGAAAGGTCCTGGCGTGGTGATGGGCAGTGAACCGAACGTGACCCCATGGTGTGCCCTAACAGCAGAGGTGGTGAACAGCTCCTGGGCTATGTTCCATAGATCGAAGGACAAGGACTGTCAGCCCTCTACATAGTATTTTTCAGACCGTATTTTGAGACTGCATCAAGTTTTGGCCCCCAGCACAGCAAACATGGGCAAACAGCGGGGAGCTCAGCAGAGGTGTCCCAAGGTGATGAAGGCTGGAGCACTTGCCCCATGGGGAGGGACTGGTGGAGCTGGGCTGGGTTAGACTGGAGAAGGGATGGCTTCAGTGCACCAGACAGACTCCCAGCGCCTTCGAGAGGTCATCAAGAAGATGGAGGTGGTCTCGTCACAGTGGTGCAGGGCAGGAGGGTGAGAGACAATGGGTGCAGGAGAGGTTCAGGCTGAGGTTAAGGAGAAACTGTTTCCCCGTAAGGACAGTGAGAGAGGGGAGCAGGTTGCCCTGAGAGGCTGTGTCGCCTCTGCCCTTGGTGGGTTTCAAGCCCCAACTAGACCAAGCTGTGGGGAGCCCAGAGCCAGCCCTGCTTTGGGCAAGGGGTTGGACTAGAGACCTCCTGAGGTCCCTCCAAGCCTGAATTATCCTGTGATACGATAATTCTAAGTACAGCAATATATACAAGAGAAGGGGGTATGTTTTTCCTTGCTTACAGGTTTATATACTTCATGTAGGATTTACACCTTTTTCATATTCATATAGGGCAAAGTCATGTTCATTCAATGCAAGAGAAGATTAGAAATCAATATTTTGGCTACCAGAGGGCATAATCTTTTTTGCATTGTTATTTCTATTCACTATATTTACTTACTTGTCATTCAAACTTTTGTAATGAAAACCAATTGTTGACATCTTTTCTGGCAGCATTTATTATATTCACTAAGCGTCAGAAAATAAAACTCCCTTAGCAGCAACAGCAAGAAAATCTAAAACACAGCGACTTTGAGGTTGATTTGTAGATATTACAGCTATTTTGAAGACAACAGATTTGTTAGCATTATGTCATTTCCCACCCAGCACAGCGTGTGCCTTCATTACAAATATACTCATTGGGCTGTGCTGAAAATATTCCCAACCTAAGTCAAAATCAGATCCAAATGAGATCTCTCGAGTGTAGTGAGAATTGGAATGAAGGCCCCCAGCTATAAGGAATATGTATAACAATATCCTGACAATAATATTAACCCTAGAAACTGTAAGAATTTAGGTTTATTATGCCTCACTGGGTTATAGTGGGGGACAGAAAAGAATATATCAGAAATGAAAGCAAAGCTGGAACAGAGACTGAAAAGCTACTGAAAAGAGAAAACATATGCTCTAACTAACCATTCACTGTGCAATATTAACTGTTAAGTAAGAATGCTAGAATGACAAAGTCCTTGGAGCATATTTCCAAGAAATTCAAGAATTAATGGGTCCAGCTAAACCAAAATTCTGCTCAGCAGATCAATGTAATTTCTCCATAGTCAGACAGATTTGTACCCTTACGGGCTATTACCCTAAAAATTCTCTCCCACTACACAATCTCAATAAATAAATTGCATGATTGAAAATAAAATGCAGAAAATCCTGAGCAAACCCCCAAGTCAAAGTTAGCGTAAATTATTACAAATACATACACTTCAGTCATTGATTAAGATTGGCACCAAGAAGCCTATGTACTGGCAAACACACAGACTGATTCCATAAAGAACTGCATGTATTTACTTACGTGAGGGGATTACATCGATTACATTTACTTAAATGTATAAATTAATACAGGATCATTGGACTTTTAATACCATTTCTCAGAAGCCATTAAAAAAAACCCAGGAGTTTTAATAAAGGAGTTTTAACTTACATGCAGTAATTCTAAAAAAAACCAAACAACAAAAACAACAAAAAACCCTACCCCAAAATGGGGATATACTTATGTTTTTTGATAGCAGGACTCAGAAAGGATGACTTCTATAGAAAAAAAGGGCTATTAAAGAGGAAAAAATGAATGACTTTGAGGACCATACTGAAATATATAAGTGGAAAATCAGTAATACATAATGAAAAGGCACACACAGGATTTTGTTTCTTGTTGGGAGCAAATGATTGAAAAAAGTAAATAGTTGTAGTAGGTGATCACAACAGGACTATGTATTCCCACGATAATAAAAGTTTGAAAAAGGTAATTCTGAAGAGGTGGCAAAGAGACTTCCTGTAATAAAAGGGAAGCATACATGCTACTGACAAGATACCAGAAATAGCCCACATAAAATTAAAATCATATTTAATTAAACTAATAGATGGAATGTGAGAATATAGAAGGAAGGGTTACTTAGATGATAAGGGGGATGAAAACTCTAATTTAGAGCAGGGAATTAAAAGCATGTTTTTTCAGCCTAAAAAACAAAAGCCAAGAGGGATATGAGTAACATTTGTAATTTCATGATGGAAGAAGGATTAAAGAAGGAAAAGAAAACAAATCAAAACAACTTAGGTTATAGGGAATGTTGGAACAAAAGCTAGTACACGAAACCTATGAACATGCATATGAATAAATGAAAACTGGACATTTGAATAAGCTTCCTAGCTCAAGGAGGTTATGAACAATTTTTCAGATGCAATAGATATAGCTCCTTATCAAATCAGGGAAATTTGCATGCGTCTGCAAAATAAAGGTACTTGCACCAGTAGCTTAAGAGGTCTCCTTCAGTTCCAGAATCTTTAACATCTTTTACTAACTGTTTTGATACATAGTTTGAATTCCATGTGCTCAAGTAAAGAATGAACAAATGTGCCCTCTAGAACATGTCTGAAAGTATACAAGATAGAAAAAATAATAATTCAAAAAAAAAAGCAAAAAAAGGGCAGAAATAGATTGTAAGGTATGGTTTCATTACATATAATAGTGACATCTGGAGTACTGGTGAGACTGTGAAGGTTATAATATAAAATGAAGGGTTAAATAGAAGTTGGAAACCTCCTGTATTTTTCCTCTCTGTTTTTTAATCCTCAACCTTAAATTGCTGCTTCCTCTTCTTTCAGGCCCAGACTCCCAGTCTTTATTCAGTTAAAATCCACACTGATTTCAAAGAGTGTTGACTATATCCTCTTAACAAACAACATTCTTTGATATTTTTTTTCTAGAAGTGATCAAAGATAAATACAGTGTCTCATTCTCCTGGCAGTTAAATCTGTACAAACTGAGAGTCAATCAACTGAAATATTATTATCAAATGCTCAATTAGTATCAGACTAGTTTCCTTCCTATTTAAGTCATGGTAAATTTAATACTGGTTTCAATGAGAGAGTAATTAATCCAAGACGGAATGATTTTGAAAATCTTACCTTTGAACTACAGCAGTGTAAAAGCAGCTTCTAAGATATGGACCTGTCACAACTGAGTTCAAAATTCTAAGAAAATATTAAGCAATGAGTCGTTGCTTTCTACATGTGGGGAAAGCTCATGAGAACTCAACATTTCTGATTTTGAAGCCAATTTTCTATTACGTTACTCCATTTCAAAACCAGAGCAGCAGAACAGCAAATCCAGTGTGAATTACTGTCTTGGATAGATATATGAAGGGGAAAATGTAAAGCTTTTTTATGAACTATCAATAAACCCTAACTTTCACATTTCCTAATTCCAGGAAATGATCTATTTTTCTGAAATGTGATTAGCTACTTGGTTTAATTAGCAAATCACTGCTGATTAAACCCTGGGATCAGAATGTCGCAGTACTGTCCAAGGTGCTGTATTTCAGAGGAAGTACTTCATCTCTGGGTTGGGTTCTGCAGGTTTTATTCTGGTTGTATCTCCTAAACAACCAATATCAAACAGAGATGTCAGTGGTTTCTCAATATATTCCTCCCCCTTTTTCTTTTTATCACTCTTCTTCTCCCACTCCAAAACCAGATTCTAATCTCTTTATCTGTATGTTCAAATTTACTGAATATGTAATGTTTTCAGCTTGCTTCCATTATCAAGAAATTCCCTATGCTTTTCCACTTAGATTTTGCTTTGCAATTCCCTGCATAAGGAAGAATTTACATAGTATTAAACTTACATCATTTTATCTGTAAAAAATTACCACCTAACGATTCTTATTAAGCAAACTGTGGTTGACAGAATTTTTTATATACTGCTCCAAAGCACAATTGGTGCGAGAAATCCCAAATGGGCATTTCTGAAATAGCCTTTTCAAATTCTATTCTAATCACATAAACCATGAGAAAATAAGCACTTTGGTTTTATTATTGACTTAGTAATAGTAAAGAGGAGCAAGAAGGTTTTGAATGGGTTTTAACACCGTTTAACACCTTTTCAGAAGGGTTGTCTTATGACACGTAGTCCATAAGTTACATGCTCACAGCAAAGGTGTAGCTACAGAATAACCTACCTAGATACTACAACAAAGAAATTCTAACATTAGGTGACCAGATTTACATCTGCCTCAGGCATTTAATTTTTTTTTAATATCATTGGCAAATGTAGTGCATTGTTATCGACAAAAAACAATCTCCAACTGTCCATAAATGGGTTTCCTAGCCAAAACCACCACGATCAAATTCTCAGCTGAATTAGGGTCCTGAAAGACTCAGAGATAAAAGTTAATTATGCAAGAGATTCAATTTAGCTGGAATCTGCATAAAAACATCCTTTGGCTAGTCTTCTGAATTCCTGAAAGCTTGTGTTAATAATGTAAACCAGGCTCATTTTTCTCAATATGGGGTACTTCGTGAATTTTAGATGATTAATGTGCAAAAATATAGATAATAGGCAACATCTTAAAACATATTTTTCTAAGTGCCAGAAGGTTTGATGCCTCTATGCCAATTTGCATTGGTTTAGAATCTGGGACTATATCTAATTTTTTTAAAAGTGTTCCTGATGGTAATAAAGCTAGTAGATTTTTGATAGTAATTTGACTAGTCTATTCTTCTCCCTTATTGTTATGTCTGAGGTATTTTTCCTTTCTCTTTTTTGTCACATCTGTTTAATTTCTGTTGTCTCTGCTACAACTGAAATGGTCTAGGCAGTGAAGTGCAGACAGAGCATATCTCTGACCTTGAATTATGCTATGAGGTACATAAAAGCCTTGGTTCTAGTATACTGTCAGAGATCTTGACATTACACAAGGTGGGAAAGTGATCTTGACTTCTATGAAATAAAAAAAAATCTGAGGATTAAAAGACCAAACAAGACGGAAATTCTACGATCTGACTAATTTGCAGATGCTTATCAATCCCAGCTCTTTGACAAACTCAGTTTAAGGAATAATTTTCTCAGAAGTATAGATTAATATTTTTAATTATTCAGTAGTCCTTTTAATAATTCTAAATAAGTTTGCCTTTTTTTTTTTTTTTGGCATAAACCTGTAATGACTTCTACAGATCAAAATGCAAGGTAAATATCTTTGCATGTCAGTGTATTGGGTTTGTGTGGCAAGGTTTTGTTAGTGGGGGGGGCTACAGGGGTGGCTTCAGTGAGAAGCTGCTAGAAGCTTCCCCCATGTCTGACAGAGCCAAGGCCAGCCGGCTCTAAGACAGACCCACTGCCAGCTGAGGCTGAGTCAATCAGTGATAGTGGTAATGCCTCTGCGATAACATTTTTAAGAAGGAAAAAAAGTTGCTGGGACAGACAGAAATGGCAGCCAGAGAGAGGAGTGAGAATATGTGAGAGAAACAACTGCAGGCCCCCAGGTCAGTGCAGAAGGAGGGGAGGAGATGCTCCAGGCACCAGAGCAGAGATTCCCCTGCAGCCCGTGGGGAAGACCCTGGTGAGGCAGGCTGTCCCCCTGCAGTCCAGGGAGGTCCACAGGGGAGCAGATCTCCACCTGCAGCCCGGGGAGGACCCCACGCCGGAGCAGGTGGGTGCCTGAAGGAGGCTGGGACCCCGTGGGAAGCCCGCGCTGGAGCAGGCTCCTGGCAGAACCTGTGGCCCCATGGAGAGAGGAGCCCACGCTGGAGCAGGTTTTCTGGCAGGACTTGTGACCCCGCAGGGGACCCACGATGGAGCAGGCGGTGCCTGAAGGACTGCAGCCCAGGGAAGGGACCCATGCTGGAGCAGTTCATGAAGAACTTCAGCCCATGGGAAGGACCCACTTTGGAGAAGTTCGTGGAGGACTGTCTCCCATGGGAGGGACCCCATGGTCTAGCAGGGGAAGAGTGTGATGAGTCCTGCCCCTGAGGACAATGAAATGGCAGAGATAATGTGTGATGAACTGACCAAAAACCCCATTCCTTGTCCCCCTGCGCCACTGGGTGGGGGGGGGGGTAGGTAGAGAATCCAGGAGTGAAGCTGTGCCCGGGAAGAAGGGGGGGATGGAGGGAAGTTGTTCTGAAATTTGGTTTTATTTTTCATTACCCTACTCTGGTTGATTTGTAATAAATTAAATTAACTTCCCCAAGTCGAGTCTGTTTTGCCCGTGATGGTAATGGGTGAGTGATCTCTCCCTGTCCTTATCTCAACCCATGAGCCTTTCGTTATATTTTCTCTCCCCTGTCCAGCTGAGTAGGGGGAGTGATAGAGCGGCTTTGGTGGGCACCTGGCGTCCAGCCAGGGTCAACCCACCACAGTCAGTCACTCATCTCATGGTAACAGTAAACTTGTGGTGTTTTTTCCTCCTGTTTCTCTTACGAACATTTCTTCTGTGCTGTATTTTCAAAAGTGTGAAGACCAAATTCCATATATTTAATTCTTCTAATTTTCTCTATGCTATGTTTTATGACATTTCCAATCCTCCTTTTTTTATTTTCTGTTTTTCAGATGAACTAGGGGCAGATGTGGATTTGCCACAGGCCTAGGTCATTATTAAAGTCCTTTAAAGTAGCATCTTCATTTATATTTGCTATATACATATTAATTGTGAAACATATAAACATAATAAAGGACATAAAGGATGTATTTTTGCAATACATTCCTTCATTCAGAACAACTCTGTGCAATTTTCATGTATATATTGTATATCATAATGTGTATATACTATTTTTTATGCAGTTGTGTAATTTTTTCAAAACATGGATAGTGTAATTCAAGCTCCACACACACAAAAAAATCTTGAAGGGTTCTGTCAGATGTTATGCCAAGTGACTTGGCATGTTAACTGCTGCACTTTTTTAAGTGAAATGATTGTGTAGAAAACATAAAAGTAAAGGATATTCAGTCTTTCATCAACCTCCACAAAACCCTGAACTTTTCTTTCTTGTTACCTTATGCAGTCTGTAGCAACTGCTGTCTTCCTCTGTGATGGATAGCTTTTATATTGTCCTTTGTTTTAACCTGAATGAAATTATTTTGCTGCAAGTCAATATATACATGGGGGGAAAATCAAATAATTTAAATTCTGTCCTTATTTCATCCTCACGAGTGTATAACAAGGATTCAAACTCATGTCTTAAAACACCTATCATAAAGGACAAAATCATGCTGACTTTGTCTCATTAATTCTAAAGAGGAAAACAGTGATAAATATATAAAGGTCTTACAGGCTTTGTTGTGATTTTGCATCCAGTTAATTTTTTTTTTTTTCAGACTAAGCTCTTGCATCATTCTGGGACTGAACTGTCTCAGCTTGCTCTTCTTACTGGCTCTCTGACGCTTTCACAAGGACAAAAGCAGACCAGTTCTGAGATTTGCAGTTCTTGACAATTCATCTGCTCAACTGAGAAGAAAACCTCATGTAACCACAGCAAAGTTCCACGTAAACCTAATGTTCTCAGCTAATGTGGACGGGTATAGTATCATTTTTTTGAAAGGATGGTAATTTCTGATCCCATAAAGCGCACCAAGCTCTTCGTTTTACCTTAATGACTGATTTCAGTTTTTCACAGAGCACTTCATCAGTGCTGTTCTATAATTTAGCAGAGCTGAATAAAAGTAAGAATTTGTCTTTTCAGGCTTTATTCAGAATAATTTTTCAAAAATTATTTGGGGCATAAGAGGTTGATATTCTACACTCTACTTAAATATGTTGCATATAGCACACACCCTTTATGAGAAATTACTGTATGTGGTACTACTTATCTAGTAAAAATAACCTACATATGCATTATCCCCATTCAGTTTTTATACATTGGAGGAATACTGTCATACAGAGCAGGAATAGTTGTCCACAAGTAGCAAATAAAAAATATTTTTTCCTTCCAATATAGACCAATTCATGCTGACCTTCTGGTGACACTAGCCATGTTATCATTTGATTAGTCTGTGCTTTTGTTATAAGCCAAAGTTTTTCCACTTTCATTATATGTCATATAACAGCAGTCATACCATATATCCAGCCTTTTCTTTTATTTTCTCCCCTCTCCCCCAGTATCTCAGTTTTGGCAAGAGCAGCAAAGCTGAGCCCTTCCCTCACAGATATAGTGAGTAAGCTTTTTTTTGTCCCAAGAAGTAAAGTCAAAACCTCACTATTCTCATTATTTTTGTGACTGTAAGCCACTGGTCTCTATTTTAACTTTAACATTACAAGGTCAAGAAAGAAACACTCTCATTTTTATACTTATTGTTATGGTACATCAGGCTAAATACTCCAACAAAATACTTTCAGAAGTGATAGTAAGAGTAACTTTACATGTTTGACTTCACAGTAGCACACTCAGCTTGCTCTTTCAAGCAGCTATATTTAGCACAAAAAACACATTCCAGCTTCTAAGAGACTGTGATATTCATTTTTGTCCTGTTGGGGTGAGCACAGTCATACTATAATCAATGATTACTTGCTTTTATAATAGTGCACCTGTATATTTTGCTGTGTTGGATTCCTCCTAATCTTTTTTTTTTTTTTGCACACGTTTTAATCATTTGGGGTTTTTATGCTTTAACACAAGTGCATTTAGCATTTGGAAAGTTGTTAGGAATTTAGTATTATGCTTTTTCACTGATATATTTCCTTAAATAAAAACATTGTGTGATATACCCCGTATCATGAAAACTGTGTCTTACATGCCAAACAAAACCAAAGTTTGTCTGTGGAAATGCATGATCTGTTTTCTAATAATGTCTACTATAGTCTTGCTCATCTACTAGTGTTAATAAAATAGCTGGTGACATAGCCCAGAAAACAAATCACATCCTGGGCTGCAGAAAAAGCAGCGTGGCCAGCAGGTCGAGGGAGGTGATTCTCCCCCTCTACTCTGCTCTGGTGAGAGCCCACCTGCAGCACTGCGTCCAGCTCTGGGGTCCTCAGCACAGGAGAGACATGGACCTGTTGGAGCAGGTCCAGAGGAGGGAGACGAAAATGATCAGAGGGCTGGAACACCTCTCCTGTGAAGAATGGGGGTTCCCTCCTTCCCATCTCAAAATTGTTTATGAATGTGTACTTACAGAGAGTCCCTCAACATTTAGGGCTCCATGGTTCACTCATCTTCTACTACCACTCTGTCCAAAGCTTCTGTTTTGGAATTATCTTAAATATCTCCAGTTCCTTTGTCCATTCCACTGGGCAGTTGCATTATTCTATACTGGTAATACACTCTTCCTGCATCTTTTTTAAATGTCCTTCCTCTTGGTATGAGTTTTCTGCTACAATGTACAGCTCCATGTCCTACATTGAATTTTAACTGAAAACTGGAGACCAAAACCAGTTACTGGAAGAGCCTCTCAGAAAAGCTAAGCTGCCTGCAGTCATTTTTTTAGACATTTTGCAGAGCCAAGGAATCAGACAATATGTGCTTAATTTAGAGAACAAGTTTTGACAAAGATTTTGTATAACCTCACTACCAGGACAGCACAGCAGCAGGCTCCAGCTCAATGAAGTATCAATTTCTTGTAGTGGGGGAGAAGAAAGCAAGAAAGTCATCTTACCTACCTGCTAGAACACACAGAATAATCGTGTAGACACCATATTCAGAACTTCACCCCAAAAGTGTCTATTTATAAATTACAGAAGAAATCTAGGATGACCAGCTTACGTAGATATATGCACAATGCAGCTACTTTTCAAGTACTTTTTAAAGTTTGTTAAAATATTTCCTCCCTCTTGATGTGGGAAAACCAAGATGAGTTGTCTGAAAGATGGTTGCCTTTAGAGTGAATACCGGGAAACAAGCACTTCCAGGACACAGTCCATCCAGCCTGGTTTAGACTTCCATTCTAGGATTTTGTCCTAGAAGTGATTATGTTCACTTTGAATCTAAAAGCATTCTAGATGAGTAACTCAGAAACGGACTTCTGTACTTCAGATGCGTCTTATCTGAAGAGACTTTGAAAGTGACTTTAAGGAGGCTTATTGGAATAGCTTGCAGTTACTCCAGAAAACTCATGGGGAGGAAAAGATGGAAAAGAAGGTGAGAGAAAGAGACAGGTACAAAGGGAGAGAAGAATTTAAGTTATTTAGCCTCATTCTCTACATAACAATATACTTGATGGCCCTCTGTCCAGCAAAGCGCAGGAAAGCAAGTTCACCTGTCCAGCTTAATTTAACCAGGAGCTTACTTGTATATTTCAAAAGAATAATCTGAAAGACTCAGTATATAATTCTGCTATGCTAATAGGGTTAGAATAATTTGTTGTACTTCATATGAGAAACACTAATCCCCCAAAACTGCTTAAGAGAACTGTTTAAGACTAAAATACTTCAGGAAATTAAAGGTTTTCACTCTGGTTGGTTAGTTAGCCTTTAGGTGTTCCAGGCATATTTGAATCAATCCTGCTGGTTTGCTTTGCTGTGTTTGCATGTTCTCACTTACAGAACTGCTCTTATTAGCTTGTAAACTTCAAGGTTAATCCAAGTTCAAATTTTGTTGAAGGCTATACAATAAGCATATATGACAAAAAAGTAATATGAATTTTCAATGTCATGACTATTAGTTTGGGTGGAACGTCATGAGAAAAATGGAAAGTCAAGCATCGGTCACATCTGGGAAGCCTTTCATTATTAGTTTCAGATGCATATAAGCATGTGGAGATACTACTAATGTACATTACCAGTCACATTTTCCAATCTGGTTACATTTAAAAGTGTCATATATTTTTATGGCCTAGTTTATACAAATAAATGACAAAATATGCTGACACAATGGTGAGATACATCTACGAACTCTTAGTGGCACAAAATACTAATGTACAGATATAGAATAAGTACTTGAAAATGCAGGTGCCAATATAAAGTGGATGAACTTTAAATATCTGCTTCGCACAGTGCCTTAAGATGGGAGGCTACTTTCCGTATGTCTTCAGTATAGAGATGGAAATCCTTTCAGTGTAGCAGTTCTGAATTACCTTCATCAGGGATTTCCTTCCTGCATTGAATAAGGGAGGACTGAGAAGACTGGCTCTTAATTTAGGAATGCAAATCAGGTGCTTAAAATTAGGTTCTGTGAATAACTTCTTAAATGGTTGTGCATGCCAGAAATACCTCTTAGGTACACGCACATTAGCTTTTCAGACTTTTAAAAGGATATGAATAAAATAGCATTCAAACACCACTGAATATCTGAATCAATAAATAAAATTATTTAAAACTCTTCACTTAAGAGCATTGCATTTGTTTTCTTTTCCCAGTATAACTGTTTTTTTTCTTCCTGACAATATTAGAGCAGTCAGAGTCCTCTAATCTTGTTTCCTCACAGCCCTCAAAAACCGCAATTTTTCATTTTCAATGGTCAAGAAAAATCTATTTCTTGCCATATTGCCTTTTTTTTTGCCGAGAATGGCCCTTTGATAGAAGCAGCGTTTAAAGAAAAGAAATATGTCTTTTAGATACAGCTGTTTAATTTTAGCAGCTGAAAGCCAGTCTGGGCTACATCACGTAATTCTTTCTTTCAGAGACTCTTACTGGTGATGGACTTTCTGGCAGTGTTAGGCATGGCAGAGTTGGGGGGGAGGCAACGGAGGTTATCCAAGGGTGTTCACAGTAGCGTGGGCACACCAGCGTGAGAAGGGAAGCAGAGTTTCAGCATTGTCACAAAGGCAGGAAAATAATACAAGATGGGCTGTACCTTAAAAGTGGGATGGAGGCAGGATCCTGGGAAACTATGAAAGGGAATCAGGGTTTCTCCTCTTCCCCACTAGAATGACAGCAACAGGAGCAAAACGTAGTCCAACAGCGGTAGTGCATACAGCTTTCTATATGCTTAAAGGCACGCAGAATGGGGGCTTTGGGGAGAGTGAGAAAGGCACTACTAGAGATGAACTAACACCTGCATTGTGTGGGAATTAGTTGCTGCAGTGTCTGTTTTACAAATCCCAAGCAAACATAAGCAGAAGTTATAAGATTTCCCAAGTCATGCGAAGAACTGATATTTATTTAGGTGTGCCAAATCAGCTGGTTTCAAGGGTTATTTGGAATCTAAGTGTCTTAAAGAGTCTGGTTCTAAAGACTAAGGCTGCTCCCAAGACTTAAGATATGTAGCTGTTGTGTCTCTAATAGCACTGATGGTGGTGTTTCACATCGACCTTTAATATTGTGCTTGATTTTTTTAGCAGTTAAAATTAAGACATTACTAAAAATTGCCATGTTTTCTCCAAGGTTTAGGCACTTAAAGCCTGACAATACCAAAAGAAATATTTTGAAGTTGATGAAAAACGTCCATTCATGTTCATTTCCCTATAAAACTTATTCCTGTATGGCAAAATCACACAGCTGATGCTTCATTTCTGTTCCATGAATCCTGTTATTCTCTGAGGGTACCAGCTGGATTTACTTATTTAATAAAATAATATGTGTACTAAATAATCAATTTTAGGAAAAAAAACCCAAACCCAAAACATTTGTGAATGTATTAAATGTCCTGAAATTCTGGCTTTATTGGAAAATTATATATAGACTGATTAAAAAAGCAACACCCCCCCCAAGTCTGTATGCATTATTCTCAGTTTGATATATGAAGTACTCCCAGTCACACAGAATATCATATTTAATGGAGGTTGTCTGTTTAAAATAATGACCTTTTGACAATGATTTAAAAACTTACAAATGTTTGCAAAAATAGATTGATTTGCTCAGTTTCATGTTAAATAGTATCTTCCAAAGGCACTTGTATCCTTTCATTTAACTACAGAGGAATCATCTTTTAAACTGGCTCACAGTGATTTATTTTATTTTTCTAGGCTAAGGAACATCTATCTTACATTTCTTAACACACCCTGCAAGATCTCATAAGGGATATTTCATGAAACATACAAAAGCCCTTAGGAATGTATTAAGATTAAAGGATCTCTGACCTTAAAAAAATGATTGTTTTTTCCATAACTAAAAATATGCTGAGATGTAAAGAAAATGACTAATGTAAAAAACTGTGTGTACTACAGCTCTGACTGATTTGCCACCCCCCTTTAAAAGTTAGACGTTGGCACTTGTCGCCAAAAAGAGCTTTTGATCCCAGCTTCTTGCCCAAATTAGAGAATGCAGATCTGAATAGCTGTATCATAGAAAAGTAGAGCAGAACGTACATCAATACTTTAAAAGTCAGAAATTACCTGAGGCAATCAGCACAAGATAGGGGAACGGTTAAATTTGTAAGTCTGCTTTGTTGTAGATATCATTTGGCAGGCTTTTACATTCCCTGGTTTTGTGCTTCCTCGTGTAAGACGTGATCATGGAACTCCCCTGCAGGAGTTTCAGTCCTCAGGAAAAAGCAACAGCACACTGGGTCATATACAAGCCAGGGTTTTAATCGCGTTCCTTGGAATCTACCAGGCAATGTCTGATTGATTGGGAAGAAGACCTCCTGCAAAGGAAGAAATTGTTAATCGCCGAAGAAAACAAAACTCTGATAATGCCTCAAATAACACAAGAAAAAAACATCAAAGTGTAAAGATAAATACCACCTCAAAAACTGCCTTCCAGACTGTTATCGTAAGTGGGTGGATGAGCAAGAATCCTGCCAGAATGCTATTTTCAGAGCAGTATAATTATAAAGTGATTTCCTCTGCTCTTAAGATACCATCTGGGCAAACTTTTCAATCTTGAAAAGTAGTTCAAAGGACCTCTCCAAAGAAGTACAACACTTCAACGCAAGTTGAAGGAGCAGCAAAAACTCAGCTAATTCCAAATAAGTGAACAAGGTATTGTTAATAGGGATTTCTAAGCATCAGAGAGGGTTAAATGCCTCTCTTGAAACTGGGTGAAACCTTGGTCACCATTGAACTACATGAGAGCTTTGCAATTGCCTTTCAATGCAGTGAGGATTTCACTCATTAGTTTGATTCCTTGTTAATAGACTACAGGATATGATCAAAGGGAAATGCCAATGAATTGGTCAGTGCAGTCATGGAAAGCTGTGAAGGTTGTAAGACTCCAGCCACTTGAGGGAGTCCCCTACTTTAGCTAAAGTTCTACAGGTTTACTAGACTGGAGAGTGATACTTAACCTTTGAGACTGAATACCTGCAAAAGCACTTTCTAACTAAAAGATGCCAGTCTCAGTAGTCCAATAATCAAAATGGAATCAGTCTGGCTGGTTGAATGAGAAATGATTGAGCGACTTTGGAAAAACGAAGTTCCTTCTTTTTATATATCTATACCGCTTAAGTGTCATACTATGTTTGCAGCATGGTTGATACTGCTTGTAACATCAGAAGTCTGATAGAGCGAATGACATAAATCACTGCAGCTACTACTGACTTTAAAAAAATATTGGTAAGTATTTCTTCCTATGCTAGATAAATTATCAAATACATTACAAGTGATATCAGAGAAAAACTTTAGAATAATTTTTACTTATTCTGGTAATCTTAAATCACCTAATCCACTCTGATGACAATGTGGAAGTAATATTTTCTTTCTATGACATTTTTTCATTATTTAGTGTATTGCAATTGGCAGGAATAGTTTCTTCTTATACCACTTATGAATAATAAAAATCAAAACCAAATCCAAAAACCTTTATTAGGAACATGCAAATATCAGCAGGCTAGTTCTATACCTAAGCCATGCATTAAAACATGAAATAGTCCTTAATTATGGACTTTCTATGTATTATTTGTATTCCAGGTGTCAGAACTGCTTCAATTATTTCTTTGCACTTTAACTGGGAGATTGTTTTATAGCATGATCTCTTATTGACTGCAGCTTTTTAATAGTCACATGAATCAGTATGCTGTCCTATACTTTGAACAATGACCCAGTAATGCAACATGTGATTGCATATGGTTTTCTCCCACAATCTATACTTTTTATTCAATGGAATTTACAATTATGCAGGCAAGTTACACATACAAAACCATGACTGAGCAACTGTAGGATTATCACCAACACTAGATCAAGCCATCCACATGCATATCAAGCTGAGTCTTGAAAATCTCCAATATGGAGGGTCCACACCTGCTCTAGGAAATCTGATCCAAGTGTGGCACTACTCTCCTAGTGAACATTTTTTTTTCCTAACCTGAAATTCCTGAGTGACATACATGGCCATTACACTTTCTTTTACTGTTCAACAAAAATGAAATTAGTTGTCTTTATTGTTTTTATAACCCCACCATATTTCAAGTACACACACCTCCTACACTTTACAAGTGTAAACAAGTCCAGCTCCCCCCAAAGACTCTGATTAGGTTGTCTCCCATACTCCTCCCCATCATGGTAAGCCTCCACTGGATACATTCCAGTGCTTCAAAGTCCATCTTGAGAAACACAGTCTCACCTCTTCTGTGTTTTACCAGAAAGAAAATATTTGTAGAAAGAAATACCCTTTTATTGGTTGGCAATGTTTTGGGACCTATTTCTAGGGAATCATGTTTTTCAGGCTGTAAATTTGGTTGGTTGGTTGGTTGGTTTTTGTTTTCCAAGTCCAGACATCCGAGGAAGAGGGTAACACAGTTACATCCATCAGGCACGGCCATTGTTTCAGTACCAAGTTCTGGTTGCAGTCTTCAGCCGTGTTCCCACCTATTCAAACTGGGTGACAGGGCATGAGTTCCGAAGGAAAAAAATCTCTGAATTCATCAGGAAAGAAACTTTGTAAAATTCTTTAAGATTAAGATCTTGTAAGCTCTTGCACAACTAGCAAATCACAGAATAGTTGAGGCTGGAAGGCATCTCTGCATGTCATGCAGACCAAGACCTCTGCTCAAAGTAGGTCTGGCCTCAGGGCTGTGTCTGGTTGGATTTTTAATATCTCCACGAATGGAGACATCACAACCTCCCTGGACAGCCTGTTCCAGTGTCGGAACACCCTGCCAATTCTTTCTACCCATAACTTTGGCACATTTTTAAAAAATGTGGTGGGCAGCTCAAGAGCAGTGTTGGAGCATATGTAGGGTCATTTAAAATGCTGTAGGGTGAACTAGTTCATTAAGGAACCAGATTTTCTTCCTCCTTTTCCTAGCTATCCATCCCCTGGGGACAGAACTATACTTCGGCTATTGGGCTATATCATGAGACTCAAATTACTTTGTGTTTACCTGAACATCTGACTTCATATCAAACAGAGACTGTTAGGAATTAAAGGGGGAAAGAGGTTGTGGGAAGCAGAAATATTTAATTTTCTTCTTTGTTTTCCTCCAAGTCTTTTTCAACTCTCCTTTTTAACTTAAGCAGCCCTGTCCACTACCCCTATAGCTCTAAAAATTATAAAGATTGAAGAAGTAAGAGCTTAGGATGATATAATTTGGCAGGGGGGGCATGATTTGCAAGTAACTGATTGTAGTCCTTTACCTTCTCCCTGAACATAACAATTTCATAAAACAAAAGCTGATAAAAAAGCTTCAAACTAATATCGTCTCGCCTCCTCTATCTAAGTTATTTAACTATGAATCTCATCATGACATTTAAGTAGCTGAAATCTTAGTTCCTAATTTTTTTGTGGATACTTAGATCCAGATAGAAACTGTGACAGGGAAGGCCCAAGTTAACCAGTGAAGTAAAGCTGCTAGATGCTGAATTAAAAAGAAATATGGAAGTTATTCTATCTAGATATCCAGAGGGAGGAAGAGGAAAAGAAAAAAGTAATAATAAGCTAACATAATCTAATATTACATAGAAATCTACCCATTTCAGAGGTACAGAATAATTAACTGTCACTTAGATATGAAAAAGGTGCATGTATAACATCTTATAGACAAGGCAGAAAACAAAAAATTCTGTATATTGTATGTATACACATAGCATATCATGTACATATAACTAATTAATTGCATTTATATGCAGATATATAAACTTCACTTTATGTACATAAAACCTAATGTCCTCCATAAGGGTAATTCTTAATTCTTTGGAAACAATTCAAATACTTATTCCATTTAGGTATTCTTTATTCATACCAGCAGTCTCTCTGGTATCACAGGAATTGTTTTACAGTTAAGTATATAAGACCAGACCATGGTCTTAGAGTTTACTCTATCTAGAGGATTTATTATTTGGATTTACTAATACATCAGTCTGTCAACTGTTAGATAGGGAACTGAAGCAAATATGAGTCTTTCAGCTGACTTTAGGAAGAAGACTGCTTTCGTCCTTGGCACTGGAGAAAGAAGAGAGAAGAAAAGCACGCAATTTTACAATTCTCTAAAGTGTTTGAGCACCCTCTGTACTAAAGATAAGTTGAAAGATAAGCAGCTAGATATTCGAAGTACAAGAGCATGAAGTGAGGTTGCTGTAGGAATCAGTGATGTCAAAGAGATGCATTGGAACAGATGTTTCCAGTTCAGCTCTGGGCTTGTTGCTTTTCTTCCTTCCCTCTGCTTTAGTGCAGCATCTTGGTTCATTGAGTTTCCTTTCAGAATTAAACGGTAAATAACAGAATATTTTTACAATTGTAAATGACTGGCACATTTTTTTATATTAGTAGCAGCAAGCAATCACACTACATTTGGTGTGAAAAGTACACATAAGTTGGGTTCAATTCATACTTTATAAAATTGTTTAAAACTCTTATTTTATTCTACTAATTCTGTTGCATACTGCTGCTCACTTTATGGTGGCCTTGACACTGTTACAACGCAGTAGGAGTTGCTTTGAATTACACTCCGTCTATGAAAAGATGAAGGCACAGCCAAAGATTGACATGAAACAACAAGCGCAGTCTCTTTTTTGCCTATTACCCTGGCAACAAGGAAAATATGAGAAGGAACACCTTCTTTTAAACTGTCTGGATGATTGCCTTAATGTGAGGCAAACTGCCTCCTGTGAGATGAAGTACTAAAACATGGTTATATTATTGGGCTGAAGCTTCCTGAAAACATCTGTATGTTAAAGTATTTGTCTCGGACAGCTTAAGTTCTATTTAGACGTGCTGCAAGTGACAGTGACACACTACACATGAAATCAATAGGTACTTTACTGGTGGTGGAGAGTCAGTTGCTTTAACAGAGACAGACAGAGAGCTCTTTGGTGAGCTCTAGCGTCCTCCCCCAGTCTCCAGCTGCGACCTCAGAACTGCACAGGTCACCTCTTCACCTCGTGTCCTGTCTCTCAGCCCCTTGGCAGAATCTCAGAGACTCTAGGTGATGAGAAATATTTCTTAGTGATGATGGTTAGATGACTGGCTCCTGCCATCCTGAGTTCTAGGTGTAAAGGTGGGATACAGACAGTCTGTTGTCCGGGTTCCTTTCATCAACGGGAGAGATTTTTTCTGAAGCTCTTTTCATGGACAGGCAGGAATCTCCCTGACACCGCAGTCTGTACACTATGTATTCATGACATCTGTGCAAATCATTTTTCTTTAGTGTACATATAAGCAACATGGAAGAAAAAATACCTGAAAGCTTGTTAACACTTGCAACTCTGAATTTGTCTGCACTGAGGATGAAGGTAAAGGCCTGAGACTACGCTTGGGAGAGCCTGGCTGTCACTGCTTTTCCTACCACGATGATAGAAAAGGTATAAGCAATGTTTCCCATGAGCAGCTGCTACCTGCCCCGGATTTTCAGGGCTGTGGCGTAAACTAAGGATGCCTGAAAATCACACCCATAGGATGCTACAACCCTGTGTAACTAAACTGCTTTTCTTTTGAGTAGAGCCAGTTCAGGATCAGAAAAATAAATAGGGTGTTGACACAATGTCAGAAATCTGCTAACAGTAATAGTTGGGTTCACATATTTAATTTGAGAGAAATTAATTTTAGCTTTTTATGATGAATGATTCCTTACAGTGACTGTGTCTGGGCCAAACTGTATATAACTTGTTATTGCAGCTCCTGGCTCAATAAAAAAGTTGTTCTTCATGGAATGGTTAAAAGTGACAATTTTAAAATAAAGGGCCTCTCTGACAGTAGAACTGCTTTTAAACAATGTACCATATTCTAATACAAGTGTCATTTTCTGACACTGAAAGAAGCAAGGTGTCAAGATTCAGAGCTGCGCTGCACAGCTCTGCTTCAGGTTTCCACTTCCACACTTTCTCCAAGTTCTGCCATGTGAAATGTTAGGGCACTGAAGGACTTATTTCTGTTTTTTTGTCTCAGGTCACATGACACTGAGTAGATCTCCGTACGAACATGAGTCACGTGCCAAAGGCAGGAGGTCCTTTGTCTCACCACCACCCACCACCCCTTTATCCTGGCACTGACAGAGTCCCGTCATTCCCATGCACCCAAGGATGTAAAGGGGCCAGTGGGAGTGATCTTAGAAGAGTCGAAAACTAACGATCTATAGGTAAGGAAAAAAGAAGCATATTTGAAAAGCTGTAAAATGTTAAATGAAAGCAGACCGAAAGAAATAAAAAATCGTGATATGCAGTTCCCTGTTCCATCATGTCCAATCTATCTCATAACTTCATGACTGAGTCATGACTCACTGATGGAAATACCTCACACCTACTGATTTTGAAAGATGTAAATGTTCCCAGTGATATAA
This sequence comes from Haliaeetus leucocephalus, assembly GCF_000737465.1. Taxonomy (NCBI): domain Eukaryota; kingdom Metazoa; phylum Chordata; class Aves; order Accipitriformes; family Accipitridae; genus Haliaeetus; species Haliaeetus leucocephalus. The sequence goes on from NW_010973231.1 coordinate 5,316,952, forward strand.
AAGACAAGCTTTTAGACAAGCTATTGCAAGTATATTACTTTGCATAGGGAGAGATTTCTTTCCTGACCCCGGGAAGTGACCATTGTATATAACAAAGCATGAGACTAGATTCTCATAGCTTCTGTTATTGCAAATGTTATTCATAGTCATAAAATTATATAGACCTTTTTAAAATGTAGCTATCCAGTGAGTCAAGTGCTTGCTAACAAGTGATGCATTCTTCTTCCTGTCACATGAAACAGGATAATCTTTTTTTTTATTTTCGCTTAATATTTTCTTCTGCTATAGGTCCTATACAAGTAAAAATATATATTAAATCCATGTGATTTGATGCCATAAAAGCTTGATAGGAAAGACCATCATTTTATCCTTTATAATCTTCAACTACTGCCTCATCAAATAAAGCTCTGCATTTTGAAGTCTTTGGTTGAAGCAGCACCACACTGTTTGTTACTATACAGTCATACAACATACGCATTTAGGTAAAATAGAATACAATTAAGGGCATAAGTTACCATTGTACTCTGTACGGGGATCAAGCAGCATGTTGCAATCTAGTTATCCTTTAATGCGCACCAAATGCTTGTGCTGTTCTGACTCTAAGCACTTTTACTGTTTAAAAAGCAGTTAAGGTAGTCTAATAGAATTTGCTTTTCATTTGCATCTGTTTTGAGCAGATGATGTGAAAGATAAATGCTGGCTTTTACTGATTTATTTTCTAAGAACATTATGGAACTTAGAAGGAAATCAACATATAATCAGGAAATCCATGATACAAACATTTAATGACCTCAGATAAGTGCATAAGACCCAAATATGTTGGGGTTTTTGAGAAGATTATGGAAGGATTTTGGTGGTCATAAGTGCAAATTTTTTTTCAAATTAAGACCTACCATTTCCATTAAGCTTAAGGGTTTACAGATAAGTTAGACCACCAGTCTGTAACTTTGTGATATTTTTACCTTTTTTTTTTTTTAAAGGAAAATTAATTTCATAGTTCACCAATTATTTCTTTGAAGGTCTGTCAGATCCTATGTTTGGTCATTGCTTGTGAATAACTATTTGACGTTAAAAGAACTCAAAGAACCAAAATATTCACAAAACATCATTTTTCAAGAGTAGACTGGGAGAATCATTTACAGTAGTTAGGTTCCTCTGGATCATTTTTGTACAAGTGGTGCAACTAGCTTTCCTCACCATAAATTTTTGTTGTAAGTTATTCTTGTATTTCCTCAGTTCTGGTATCCATCGCATGTCTTTTGCACTCTGTGAAGCAAGCTGTAATGCAATTATTGCAACCTCAACTTGTTGCAGGACAGAAAGGCAAAGAAGTAGACTAGTATGACCTTGCCCCAAATCCTTATTTTTTTAAGTCCTAGATTTCTGTTTTAAAGGATAAGACAGGATTTAATCAGTTTTACTTGCGGGTTTCTCAGCCCTGTGGTTTTGCAGGGAAAGAAGGGTTATAGATACAACAGCTATACTAGTTTAGAAATCATAACTTACCGTGCCAGCAAATGTATAATACCTAATCTTGCTACCATTGAAGATAATAGTGCAGAGATAGTATAAAAAAAGAATAGAAGTGTATTACAAGGGTGGAAGAGAAAGAGAAAGTTGCTCATGTTCTTTTAAGGGATTTAATTTTACATGTCTGTGAGGGAAATACAAGCTAATAGCATATTGGTTGGGTAATAAAACTCGTAAAATACTCTAACGGGAAAAAATATATGCATGTATGCATATATACATGCGTATACATCTTTATACACATATATGAACCAAAAGAATAGGTAGCCAGACTTTTGAAATTATCTTTTCATTAAGAAGTGCACACATGCTCGGACACACACTTACTCTCAGACCTGTTGAGCTGAAGCTCAGTTTTAAAAGGGTGCATTTATAAAAAACAAGACTTTCCGAGGGCCTGGTATTTCAATCATTATTCATGACAAACACTTCAAGCTGGCATGGAAAAAAAAATCCATTCCTCATTTGCAGAGCTGCCAGACTACAAGCCTCCTGTGTACTTTTAAATGAACCGATGAGTGAAAAATTAAAGAAAACAGCATTTAACTATTTGCATGTGCCATGCTCGGGGTGCAGCAGCAGAGTATGAAGATGAAATGGTGCGACACTCCACAAAAGCTTTTGCTTGTGTTCAAAGGATGCAGAGCATATCGTACCTTTATTCATTAGGTAGTGCATAGATGACACAGAACACTAATGGCAGTTGTTTTAATGTCTGGGAGTAAAATGAAAATCCCACTGAGGATTTGACAGAGATGTTTGTATGGATCCTTAGTCCATACTGACACTAAACAACTCTTCAGAAGCTCAGCTGCAGGTGAAGTGCAGCACCATCAGCTCAGTGTTTCCAGGTCAGATGCTGTTGAAAGCACTTGGTGACTTTTCATTTGATGAAACAATAATTCAGAGATGACTGAACATGTCTAGCTGATGAAGACAGATCAAATATTCTGCTTATCTCTGAGATAATCTTTCTGACTGAAGAGTACAATATTCATACTAAATCATATTAACTTTTATGCTAATATGCTCTAGAAAAAATCGACCATTATTTATTCTTATTCCATGAACTTAGTCTTCAGTATTACTCTAGCAACAGCTATTTGTCTGATTTTTCTTTTTATTTTTCTGTGATATGTATGCTTGTGAATGTCTGGCTTTGACATTCCAAATGTCTTGCTTTAAAAAAAATACAAATATTCAAGTCACCTTTCAGATGAGACAATTCATAGTACTGACTTCCTTATAGCTGCTGATTTGATAGTTTTATTAAACCCGAGAGTGCTCTGTTGAATTCTAGATTGGCTCACCAAAGAACATGCACAAAGTACATATAAAGCACATGTTCATTCACCATCCTAAACTTGTATCAGTATTGCTATCCTCCTGACAGCAATTTGCTGTCTTCCAGTTAGTAGTTCTTTAACAGTAAATGAAGGGAGCGTCTATAATTAGTCTGGGGCTACAGAAGGTAGGGAGGAGAGAGCTAAGGGTGTCTCTGAACCATCTTCTGTGCAGCAGAAAGGAGAGCCACATGGACCTGAGGAGGTGAGAGTTGTTTTTTTAAAGCTTAGAAATATCTAGAATTTTGTTCTAAAATTGTCAGAAGTTTCATAATCTCACAAATATTTTTCAATCCTCCCATTTCCAATCTGGAGACTTCAATACAATGAAGGAGTTGAAGCTTTTATTCTTAATTTAAAATATAATCTGGTTTTACTACATCCTTTATTCCCAAGTGTATTCCCAAGAGTATAAAAGTGTGGAAAAAAACAGATTCAGCGAAAAATGAAAGGGCTCCTAATGTCTGGTGACAATAAAATGATAGTAACACTAAATGTTCCACACTAAATATTCCTAAGCTTGAAGGAGCTTCCTTCCTTGAAAAGGACTGCCTCTAGAAGTATGGTCAAAGATTCAAGAACAGTATCAAGAACCAGTTAAAGTGAAGGAAACCATAAGTGTTTCAATGTAGTTTAGCTTTAAAAGAACTGAAATAATATATCCACACCTCTTCCCAACCTTCATATTTAATTAGACATGCAAATAAATTTAAAAATTAAAAAGGAAAAGAAATATAAACCATATGTTTGGTTAAAAAACCCCCCTCTAACTTCCAATAAGAAAGAAAAAAAAATGGAAGTGTTTTATGGTGGGACTGTTTTCAAATTAAAAGGAAACCTCTGCAAAGGAAATAATTCAAAATGGATTAAAAATGTGTTTTTCTGTGTATACAGACTGACCTATACTTTAATGGGAAAATGAATAGGCAAAAATACTGTCTCAGACACACAACCTTTGCTAAATGAATGCCTTGGGCTGGACTTCTTGGCCTGCATTACTCCTTGGCTTGGTCCTTCCCTTCGTGTTCTCTCAGTTCCATTAATCTCTCTCTCTGGCTATGGAGGCTTTCAGTGTTTGCATCATCTGAGCCAAGTTGCTATTGCCCTTCAAAAAGAGACACCACAGCCCTGGAGTTGGAGAATTGTCATGACCCAGGCTGGACAGACCAGGGAGTTGTGTTGAGTTCAGAATTCCCATGGGCTAAATTAAAGTGAAACAACACCAAACGATCAGTTGAATGTTTTCTTTATGGCAGAAGCAGCCTGAACTTGGAAGGTGTAACAGCGGGTGGCAGGGTTTCACTCAACAGGAATTGGCATGAAACTACCTCAGTAAACCATGTAACTTGTAACCATACACATCAATTCAGGGAATAAGGAGAGCCCTCCCGTTGGGTCAGGAGGTTCAGAACAGACCCCCTTGCTTTCTAGACCCTTCTCACCGAGGAGCCGAGGGGCAGCTGGATCCACTCCTAGTCCCAGACTTGGTCAACAGTTTATATCTAAAGGGATGAGGTGTAGGGATTATGGAAAAGGAGAGAGAATGAGAGAGCAAGACAGAAAGAAGAAAAGAGAAAGATTTCACTGGTTCTGGGTCCAGCGTTGGTCCAGTCAGACGAGGGGTCTGGTTCCAGTAGGCGCGCGCGCATGGGACTTCGGTTTGTGTCCTTTTATCATCCTTGCCCCTCCTTCGGGCAGGCGCTCGACCTCATTAGGCGAATTAGGTGTCATGCGCAGTTTGTGCTTTCAGAACCTTCCGGGAAATGGGTTGGTGGGCTTGGGGGTCATCTGGGGAGTCACTTCCCCTTCCCTGCAGACACGACCCTTGTTTGATCTTTGGCCATGCACGGCGAGCTGCCCTGCTCAGCGTATCGGAACAGCGTATCCCGACACGGAGCTGCACACCCTGCGGCATGGCCTATCTGTCCTGTTGCTGACCTGGGCTGATCGGCTTCTTTTCACCTGTGGTTCCGTGCCAGGCAGGGTTCGTTGTTGTGCAGAGTTCGTAATTGGGCAGAACTTGCCCCACCACAATGTTTGAGACATGAGGTCTTTCGGTCTCTCACAAGCATGAAACTGGCAGTCAGGAGAAGAGGGCTGTCCTTTGTCCATTCTTCATTTCTTAAGACAACTCAGTCTATCAAATCCCTTTTTTTTTAGGTATAGTAAAGGAATGGCATGCATTTGTTATGAGAAAATACTTTGAAACTAGTAAGTTTAACAAGTAAAATTAGGACTAATACTCTCATTACCCATTCTATTTAATTTATACTTTTCTTTCTGTTTTCAATTTTTCCTTTGCTGTCTTTACCCATAACTATTTCAAGCCTTTGGCTTTCCCTTGTTTTGTGAGAATTTATCTTTTGACAACAACATAAAACAACTGTGAAATATTCTCACAGTCATTCAAAAATCAACAGTTGCCACTTAAAGTGAGCAAATGACCTGAAGTGCTGAAGTTATTTATTTGTTCAAGTATGAGGTGCATTTCACATGTCACGAAGCGCTGAATGTTGGCAACTATTGACTATTTAATGTAGAACAGCACATGATTCATACTACAAATATATGATGCAGCAGGCAGAAGAGTCTAGGTACTCCAATCTACTCACACTTGATCTGCTAAACTATTGGCACTCAGGTTGGCTGTCTGAGCAGAGACTGAATGGCTCTGGAGACTGAATTATCCTTTCCATTTATGAGCTGGTCTACCTAACAATCTGCTGTTAAAGCTGGTGAACACATTGGAAAAGGAGCTGATTTAATTGACAAAATGCTCCCCAGGACTTCTAGCTCAGCATAGACTTAGGAAAATCACGTTTGGCATTACATAAAGCAACTACGAGTTGAAAGGCTAACCATGTTGTATTTTATTCATGACTGGTTGACAGGAAAATAAACACTTCATCGTGCTGACCTCGAAATCTAGCCAGACTATTAAATAGCAACTCACCTTATATCAAAATAACCTGTAATACTGTGTAATAGAGATAAACCTTTGTTGGTCAGCTTCTCCAAATGAAGGATAAATGCCATGAGGAGAATAAGTTTCCATCATCAGCATTTTAGTGTGTCTGATCTGTGAAATATAAATTGCAGTATCATTGATCTAGTGTCATTCTTTTTCACAATAACTTAAATGTATTTTTATAAAGAGAGCTGCTTGCTGTTTTTAAAAACAAACTTCCAAAGCCTAAGAAACATTGGACAAGACAAAGTAAGATAAAAGACATTTTATTATATCCATAATTATTCTTTCTAAAGCAAAAAAAAAGTCTTTACTCTTAGCTTATTAATGAATAGATCACCAATCTCAAACAATGATCAAAGAGACTTACTTAGCTACATCCAGCTGCATTTCATGTTTACAGAGATGAATGTTACATGGTGGAGTAAACAATGACACCCAGTGGACATACTGACTCAAGGCCTGTTTGTGCTGTTTTGGATTTTCTCAGCACAACTATTTCTATTGTTTAGGCAAATTAACTTTGCTATTGTTTTGACTTGGTTTGGGGTTTTTGTTTGTTTTTTTGTTTCCCACAGTACTAATGACACAATAGCTGAGTTCTCTTTGGAGCCAAGACACATAAAGCTCCATCCCTCTAACAAGACAAATGATGACCAGTTCATCAATGACAAGAGTCATACATGTAAATCTATACAAACCATGCTTATTAAAGAAACTGACTGTCAAAAAATGTTGGAGCACCAGATGTAGTAGATTGGTATGACAAGGATAGTTAGGGCATATTCATGCTGTTTTCCAGAGTATGAAAGCTGTTGGATTGTTGTGTGCCTTTATGTTAACCTTAGGGAAAAAAAACCTAACAAAAATAAAAACAAAATCAAACAAAAAAAACCAGTCCTCCACCCAAAAAACACCCCAAAGCAAACAACACCAAAGTGGAGCCTACATTAAGGACAAAAAGGATTTTAATGAGTTATGGTTTATCAGGAGATATGGGATATCCGACTCCAACTGAGACCAAAGCAGAAGCCAGGAGCAGCTGACTCTAATGAAACTGGCTAGAAGATGCAGATCTGGAATGTGTTGTCTGGTTCTAACTTGCGTGCTGTGAAACCACGTATTTATTACTCCTGGCTTCTGCGGTGCATCAGTCAGTGAATGATCTCTTGGAACAAAGCTACTATGTCATTTCTGTCATGAGCTGAAACCTTGTCTGATATTATTACAGGCCTTCTCATTGATCTAGAAAAAATGAAGCAATTTTTTGAATAAAATTTGTCTCATAAAATATTGATTTTCTGAATGATACAATTGTAAATCTGGCTTTCCTCTTTTTCTGCCCTTACTTCCCTCTCTGCCTGAAACCACCATACAGGCATCCCAAGACAGTGAAACAATAAGATAAATATGAAAATTTTTTATTTTCCACCTCAGAGCTCAGGAAAAGTAATGCTCCTAATGCTCCTAATGATAAATGTAAGCCAATATCATGGTGCATAGGCCGTAGTAAAAAGGCTTCGCTAAGAACTAAACAATGTCAGGTGGAATTGTTGGTGAAAGGTTCAGCCAGGATGATGCTGTCCTAAGGCATTTTACAAGCGACAGCGAAACTTCGTGCCTGAGGGACACAGAGAGGACTGCAGTGGCTGCTACAGATGGGAGGGTAAAGATCTCCTTCAACAGGTGGTGGATGGGAAAGCCACAACAGAAAGTAGCCCTAGTAATTCCTGAGAGCGAATGAAAAACCTATTACGGACTCTGCTAGGAGTTAGTATCACTGGTAAAGAGCGTGGCTGGTCTGTGCAACCCATCCCCAGTGCACAATGCATGTCATCCTAAATACAATAAAAGCAAATAAAAAAATAACCATATGAACAGATGAGTAGGTAAGGAGGGACCCATTGTAGCTTGTGGGTATTTGTAGTATAAATAATTAATATTAGCCAGTAAAACTTTTTAATACTTTCTTACAATACTTTTCCTCTCAACTACTTTGTACCTAAATCTCAAAGTCTGTTTTCACATTGACTCTATCTTACCAAATTAATCTAGGTAATTTCAATACCATTCTCTATTTTAACAATTTCTAACTGTTTCATGCAATTTCTGTTGACTGCCAAATTTTCCCAGAAATAGAGCATCCAGAATGCCCTCCATCATGTACCTTGCCCTGCCATCAGTCTAAAGACCTATGATAGACTACCCATGATTTATAAAAAAATCCATTAGATTCCAAGATAATAGAACCAAGGTAAATGTTAATTATTGAAAATGGTGAAAGAGAGAAAGACTAAGATTTCCAATTCATGTTGCGAAACTGTTCTAGTGAGATGATTCCTGTGTCCTTATGAATACCTGTAAACTCATTACTAATGATGCCTGCTGAAAAAGTTCTGGTGACATTTCTATTGAGAAATATGATCACAGAACAATTCAAGCTGTGAAGGGACCTGGGAAGCCTCTAGTCCAACCTCGTGCCCAAAGCAGGGCAGCTCTGGGGTCAGCCCAGGCTGCTCAGGGCTTGGACAGGTTGGGGCTTGAAACCCTCCAAGGACAGAGATGGCACAGACTCCCAGACCGACCTGCACCACTGCCTCGCTGTCCACGTGGGGAACCAGTTTCTTTTTTTTACCCTGTCTGAAACTCTATGACTTCGGTTTATGCCTGTCTCTCAAATAGTACCCGTGGCTAACAGAGGAAGATCATACCCCAACTCAAATCAGTGAAAGTTTTGTGACTGGTTCCCATAAGAACACGGTATTTCCCTTTTGCTTGTTTTCATTAATGTGATTGCCTGTTCCATACCGAGAGCAGGTCTCCATGGCCACAGTCTTCCTCAGAGTGAAGATGAATCAGATGAGTCTCTGAATTCATATGCTATTGTCTTTGTTTATTCTGCTTTCTTTACAGCCTCCTTCTACAAATTAGACATGAAATACTCATGACAGTAAAGACCGGGGAATTCCAGATCTTCAGATTCATTAAACTATATCTCCTGTGGGATACATTGGACAAGCTTTTCATTTAAAAGGCAAGTGAAATCAAACTGTCAGTTCTGTTCAGTAAGAACCAAATGAAGAACAGCAACAATGACAACAACAAAAAGTAATCGTAACGGCAACAGCAGCTGTCTCTTCATGGGGTGCTCATGAGACACTGTACAGAGCTTTTCTCAAAAAAAAGAAAGAAAGAAAAAAAATCTTAAAAAAAAAACCAAACAAAAGCAACACTAGAAACAAGCCATCTATAAAAGAGCCCTTATTTTCGCTCCCAAATTGCTTAAGGGATTTGTGAAACGTACTGCTGCTACGGCTGTCACCCACACTTACCTTTTCTCCGTTAGGGAGCACAACTGAGACCTTCATCTCTCTATATGGCCCTGCCAGCTATGCCATGTGTTGATTTAATTATAGTATTACACTGACGTGTCCTGAGAAAATGCTCTGCAACTGGGCAGGATGACTTTCATTCTGGGAGTAGGAGAAAGCCTCATCTGTCACAGGGATAGCATTTTTTAACAGATTATTATTTACTTTTTAAGAACAGCCCACAATTACAATAAAAGTAATAGCTTATTGATGTCACAGGAACCCATATGTATCTATAAGTCCACATTTAATATTCCCTTTAATGCACATTCTCATAGTTTTATTTTATTCATTTGAAGGAACAGAAAGATGGAAATGGCATCACTGAGTTTTCCCTTCTCTTTTTTCTTACGATTCCCTTTTCTCATTGTCCAAACTACTGCTTCCCCCCCCCCCAGAATCTTATGGCCACAATTCTTGCCAGCATAAGGGACAAATGGGGGTTGAAAAGAAAAATAAGCAATTTTTCATGCAATAATGCGAGGGAAAACCAAAAAGGCAGAGGCTTGCAAGTAAGTTGCACAGGCTTCTGTGCAAGGGCTGATGTGCTGTACTCAGGGAGTTTAATAAAAGCACTAGGGAGGCGTGAGAGCAGCATGAACAGAACTGTGTGTCTATCACCACTCCCAGCTGGATCCTCCAGCCAAACTAAATTTAGGAAGTACATGTTTTGGCTTCAACAGTGAGTCATATGATAGTGATTATTTTCTTATTACTCAAAATTTGGAGGCTGCGAAGGATAAACAAGAGATAGTAATTTTCTTTGTTTGCTACAAAGGAATGTCACAGCTTTTGATACAATGCCTTCTCAGAAATATAAATCCTGATGTTACAAAACTTCAGAAAATGCACGAATAATAAGCATGTGAATGCTAAAGCTATCTGGAGTATTACTTTTTATTGTATTTGTTTGTTTGTTTGTTTACCTATGCTGGTCACCATTTTTCTCTTCGTTGGCACAATTAGTGTATATAAGATATGATACATGCACATCTACAGCCTGGCCATAACAACAATTTTTAGATTGCAGACCCCGCTCTATAACATTAGTGTACACAGCCTTATGATGTGTCACCTCCTCTTCGCCTTTTAAACGAGGAAATCCTAAGATATTTTTTTTCCCTAATAATTTAATCTGTTTCCTTCTGTCATGTTTTACATTATAAAAGATATAAAAGATAGGGTCAGTTTATAGCAGCTGGGTTTGAAATTCATACCATATTGAATTCTAATATCTTTTTACTCTTAATTCTTTAACTATCATCCTAAAAGACATATTAAATCAATTTCTCAATTGTTACATTAACATTCTCAAATGTTAATTAATTTAATATTCAAAACATTTTGGATACTAGCAGGAGAGCCTGAAGTTTCTCAAGACTATAACAGTTGTGGAAAATCAACTCTTTTAAAACAGACCAGGATCTGATATCTCAAAAAAATGAAGCATTCTGGAAAACGTGGGCTATAACCATCTCAATCAGTAAAATGTAGATAATGATTTTTGTCATGCTACAAGGATGATGTGAAAATTAATCTGTTAACAAGGACAAGATAATGATCTTGTCAGTTAAGCATTATGAAGCATTGATATTATTTTGCCTGTCAATCTTTCCAGTAAGATCCTTATTCATTTTCCTGAGACGGAAGACCAAAGTTTTTGAGATAATAAATTTAGGGGAATGTCTTTAGTGCTTCGTTGGACTTTTTCAGCAAAGTCCCTGTCCTCTTGGCTAGGAAGAATTGCATTATCTTTGAAGTGTTAAAGTAAACTTTTCAAAAAGCTGTGTCAAGCAAACTTTAGTCCCAATGAGATCAGTAGGTATATTGGCCCCATCAGATGTAAATGTAGAAGATCAAGAATGAGCACTTCTGGAAATCCCATTCTGACTAGTTTCCAGGCTGATTTAAAAAAAGAAAAAAATCTGTTGGTTGGTTTTTCTTTGGTTGTCCTTCCCCCCAGGCTATGTAATTCCATGAAGTATAAGATGGAAGAAAATATTTGTTTGTAGGAGTTCTACAGGCACAGATGTATGTGCAAATACGTCTCTAAGTTTTTATGGCAATGTCTGTGCACATCTGTGATTGTACTCACACACATACATGCACTAACGCTTTTATGCTAGATACTTTCTCAGTCCCTCTTCAGTGTTCAGTTTTAGATATTCACTAAGGCAGTGATGGAGTAGAAATTATACAATAGTTCATCTGAGAGCAATAAGGTCCAGTTTTCTACCCTTGCTCCACATGAGTTGAAATTCTTAAGTGGTACACGGGCACTAACATTCCTCTCAAGCCCAATAAATGCCGTAACTTCTACGTGCCAGAGTCTCCGCAGATGAGTGGACATGTGAGAGCTGTGAATTTAAAGCCATCTCAGACACAGTGACAAACAGGACACGGGCCTCCTGCACTTCAACCACATGAAGTAAAGACTGGGACAGAGATACTTTCTCAAAGTCTGATGCAGCCACGTTAAGTCCAGGATCAAACCCGGAGCTGTGAATTCTGAACTGGAGAAAGACACTTCCATCTTTCCCACAGCCAGGAATCTACGGAAAGGACCTTGGCAACCTGCAGATATGCAAGTGCCACTGGAGAATTGTCAAAGGACCTTCCTACCCTCATAGGCACTCTGGTGTCCTCAGCCACCCTAACACTTCACTTAAACTGACCTCTAAAACCACCTTCTCTACAAGTGTTCAGACAAACCCCCTGTAGCTCAGAGGATCCTGCTCTGTTAGGCAACTGCTGCCTTCCTACACACAGTGATGCTGGAATCCTTGAAGCATAACTCTTAATTGCAGATCCTGATGTCATTCCCTGAAAGGGACTTTAGTCAGTCACTGATCCTCACCATTTGCTTCTAGGTATTTTTAAACAACTCCCTGCTCAACAATCTGGCTCCCATGGATTCCAGTTTTGGTCATTATTCTCTCCATTCATTGTAGCCTGTTTATCCATCTCAAGCTAGGCAGCAAGTCATTTAAAAGTTAATCAGTGCAGTGCTCAGCATTTCAATAGCTGTCTCCTTTATGTGTCTAGACATTAGTTGAGGAAACCAACTCAAAGAAATGAGCTATAGTTGCTGCCTGAAACCTCATACCTCACCCCTTCTGAATTTCACAAACGGTTCATCAGGAAGCTTGTGTTCCAGACCTTAAGTTTATTCCGAGTAAAATGCAAAACCAAAAGAGATCATTTTCCATGCAGTTCACAGCAATGCCAGTTTCAAAAGGAGAGATGAATTTGTAAATTTTCCATCACCCACAGGAGGAACTGATCGTGTATTATTTTTTCCCATTTAGGATCAAAATTTTATGAGAACTGCTGTACCATTAGATGACTTATTAAACTGGAACTCTAAACATTCACCTAATCCTAATCAATAAGTAGATATGAGCATCATTTGACTTATTTTTAAACAAGAGCAAATGTTTCTATGGCTGACAGGGAGCATTAAAGAGCAAATAAGCTCTAGAATTTTAGACACATTTACACGTGAAATGTATTAAAAAAAACCCAGCGTATAAAACACAAACAGTGGTCTGTTTGCTGTGTCTAGTATAAGCAAATAAATCCCGTTGACATCTTTGGGAGTTACATAAGACATAAAGAGAAATTAGATACCATTTGTTTTTGCCTGAAGTCGAAAAAATGGTATTCATGATGTACCTCACTTTCGTATCTCCTAAGCATTTATTAGTTATTGCTTGTTCCTTCTTGTGTGTTTGTTTCTGTACCTCTTGTATAATTGGTGGGATTGCTGCATAACATGTTCATTTATAACTGTTTCCAGGAAAATTAAGCCCTGGATTTCATTTTCTAAATAAATGTTTTATTAACCAAGGTAATTATATCAGAAAGTATTAAATTCTCCAAAGAAGTAAAAGCCCATTTCTTCAACCTCTCTTTCTCTTTTTCTTTCTTCCTTCTTTTTTTTTTTTTATAATGAACAGGAATTAGAGCTGCAGCAGGGTGGAAAGAATGCAGTCTAGTGTGCAAAAGCTCTCTATTGAAAAAAAAAGAAAAACCCACACCAAAAAGGCCTTCAACTCCTTAGAACACAAGAAAATAGTATGCATAAAATCACTGGAGGTATAAAACAAACAAAAAAGTATTTTAAATGCTAGTTTTGTAGAAGCTCACAAAGTTTCTTTCTTTTTTAATTAGTTACTCTTACTAATGGAAAAATAAGCAAAAATATAATATTCAGTACTTCATTATCAGTCCCTTAGTTAAGGGAATATTAGCAAGTCAGTGCACTGTTACAGTTTTACTGGCTTAATCAAGAGACCAAAATAGCAAACCCCAACATTTTTACTGTACTTAATTTAAGTGGGCAATCAAGGCCGCATCTGGTTTTCTGGCTACATCTCATTCTGAGAAGGAATGTTGCCTCATAGCATCCCTGATGTTATTAAACGGTAGCCTGAGCTTCTTCCATTCTCAGACAGCCAGTTTCTCTTCCATATATTCTATCACTTACAAAAAACACATGAAGGTAATACAGAAAACAACCCTTTATAATTACTGTGTCACTATTTTTATTAAATACTTATTTAGTCAAACGTGTTATTTTGGTTTCATTTTGCCATTCTCTAGATGTGATTTTCCTATGATAGGAAAAAAAAAAAAAAAGAGAAAAAGAATGGGACATTTGGCTGTGCTTTCATTTTTTAAACTCTGAAGTGGGAAATGTTTGAAAATTTTCCATGGGAACTTTTTCATTTTGGGAAGTGCTGCTTTCATGGAATAAAAATAGTTCATTGGGAATATATTAGCTAGAATACATTCTTCACTGAAACACTGAATCATAGCAGTTTGTTACAGTGTACTGCAAAGCAAAATTGGTGACAATCCTTTCAACAATTTGCATGGGGGATTTTTGCCTGTCAAAATGTGTTCTTTGTAAAATCTGAAATGTTTCACATGTAAATACAATTTTTGATGAAAACAATTACCTTTAAGGAAGAAAAAAGTTAAATAAAATGCCCAGCCTTTCAGAATGGATATTCTGCCACAATTATTTGGGGAAACTTTCAAAAGGTTGCTTTTATTCCTCTACAACATAAAAAACCTTTTTATTATTAATCTAAGATCTCTGGCCAGCTTTAGTGAAAATACTTTCTTAAAAAGCAAAGAAACAAACCAACACCTCTTCATTATAAACATTCCAGTAATGTTTGAAATACTATCACAGAATGAAAGTTTCAATCCTTTTAATACTTTTTACTATTCCCACGTAGTTCTAAATCTGGGTAAATTTTCAGGTTCAGATTTTAGTTTTGTACTTATTTTATTACTTTTTCCTACTTTCTCTAAATTATTTCTAAATCACTGTTTCTTTCCAGAGTGAGGTTATCTCAATTTGCTGTCCTTGGGAAAGAAGACATTCAAACAAAACCCCATGCCAATGCAAATTAAAATGTTGAAATGTAAAATTTATTTACTAGTACCTGCATAAGCCTTGCCTGTACAACATTTAGCTTTATGTTTAGTGGAAAAAGTGCAAGACTGGCAAACAAGGACATTTAATCTTGATTTGTCTAAAGGCACACGAAGAGTAACAGTTCTGGCTGCCTTTCCAGTGTACCTCAAGCAAGACCTGGAAGGACCACCTGCAAAGATGACATGAGAATGAAAATTGCTTAGTCAATTTAGTAATTGGCTTTTCTATATGAAATTGCCAATTTCATTTAGAGGAACAATTACTGGCTTTTAAGTTGGTGGTTTTAGCACATAAACTATGTTTACTAGGAAATGAGCCGAGCCCAAGGAGTCATTTTTCCGGGGTATGATACAGGAATTGCATATAGCCAAGCCTCCATCATTCTTAACTTAAAATGGGTAACAGAGTGAGCAAATATACAGGGAAGTTCTTTGCTAAGTCAAGTTGTTTGTCGTGGTGTCAGTGTGAGCATTGGTGTAGAGTGGGCAACAGAGCGGCAAGGTAAAGAAAAGCCGCACTGTGCGGAGTTCATTGGAAGAGTTAGTGATGATTTAAGAATGATATACCGCTGTCTCACAGAGGCTACACGAAGGCAGCTCTACACTTGCCACTCAAGCTTGTCATGTAAAATAAATAATCTCCCACCTTCATGTACGTGTTTGCTTAAAAAATAAATTAAAATTAAAATTAAAACTAAAATTATTAACAATTTCAGGCTGAATTGTCAGCTCTGGATCTTGGGGAAATGACATGGACAGTTCAGGAGATTTTCTAGAGAGACTTAGAAAGTTGTAGTTTTCATTATTCTACTTCCAGGCTGAAATTCTGGTACCACTGAAGCCAGCTGCAATTTTGGCATCTGCTTCTTTAGGGTCAGATCTCATCCATAGCAAAAAGATATTTCTTACTACAGTCTCCCTAGTTCTATTTCTTATTTAATTCCCTCTGCTTGTATTTCTACAGAAAAAATGTAAACTTCAGACCATGAAGTCTGTTCCTATTAACACCAGATAGAAGGTGAGAAGTAGAGGTATCCTGGGTCGTACAGATACAATTGCTTGAATTGTAAACCAAACACAGCTGTAGAGAAGTAAAAGGCTCTCACACATGATGGAAATGCTATCATTTCATATCTTATTTATCTATACCCATTTATACAAAAAATTAAATAAATCTTTGTCAACTTCTAGATGAGCTCAAAAGGCTAAGAGCAACAATTTAATTTACAACTTTTTCCTAAATCCATTTTCTGCCAAATATTTTTACAAGCTGTTGCCTAACTCAATTTGTGAAAATGTCACTTAGCAATGGGAAAACTGAAGTTGCTTTTGGGAAATTCTATTGAATTAATTACATATGGTGTCTAATTTCTTTCTGGTATGGAATTCTAGTATATATTAGTAATTTAAAATGTGCTGCAGTGAAATGTAGTTTTTATTTTTTAGTTTTTTTTTTAAATTAAAAACACTGCTTGGTACAGAAAAGATGTTCAGCAAAGACAGCTTTTTCTCTGGCTTTATGGACAGAGCAGTGACGACTGCATTGGTATTACTGTACTCTTAAAACCTGAAAACCAATGTGTTAAGCATAGAACAAAAGACCAGGGAATAAACTGGATAACTGCTCTGTATTTTCCAGTGGAATCTCTTGAAATTGTTCTTTTTTTCCTTAAGAAACTAGAGGTTAGAACAGGAATGCAAAACCCAGAAGCTGTGAATTGGGGTAAAATAAACCCCATAAACTTCTCTGTTAGATTATGGGTTTCTCAGTGTAGAACACAGTAACAAAGTCCAAATAATGATCGCTTCCAGTGCAGGATTTATAAGAGAAATTGAGATAACTTTTTAGATGAGTGATGGCTAAGGTTTTTTTCCCGCCCCCCCGTCCCCCCCCCCCCCCCGATACTCTGTTTTGGCTTTAGCATTGCTCATGAGTGATTTACAATGTGTTCTGAAAGGCAATCTTCAAAACGCAGAAGTAGAGAGAACAAAACTCCACAGAAAGCTCCGTCTTCAGATCTGCTCAGCCAAGACTGTTCCAAGGGAAGCAGCTTTCTGGCCACTGCATTGCTCCCTGGACCAGCCTCAAAGGCGCCCAGCCTTTCATCACATTCAGCTTTAATGTTCCCATATTCTTCTTTCTTCTGTTATGCCATCTGGAGGTGGCTAGAGAAGAGTAAGCCTATTCCATTCTTTTTATCAATTTTTTACCTATAGCCTAAGCAGCCGGTGAGAAGAGCAAAAGCCTTTCAAGAACATTTTTTAGAGGCCTGGAAGTTCTCTTACCGGCACTCTGGAGACAGGAGGACATAGCCTCGCAACCTAGGCTGGAAAAGAAGAAACTTCTACAGAATCTTTCCGTTTCGAAAAATGTAGATATTCTTCCTGTCATTTCTGACAATAATCGTGTGCATATTTCAGAACCTTTAACTACGGTACTTTCTCTCCAAAGAATCACCTTTGTAGGCGATAACTTGAATTCTAAAGAAATGAGCAATCGGTTCTTTAGCAAACATGGTGTTCTTCTCCACTTGCATATTTTCCCTTAGTTATAGTGCGTGCGCTGAAGTGAGGAAGAAAAGCAGTATGAGCCAAAATATTTCCGACTGCATTTAAGGTCGCTGTGTAATGTCAGCTTCTCAGGGAACATTAAGCTGCATTTTTGAACAGGCAAAATATATTTGCTTAATCATTTCTCTGTAGTTGCAGCGACAGTTTGGAGACGTGTTTTACCCTGGTAGCTGAATTATGGAGCATTAACAACTGAAGTTATTTCTGCAGGATACTTCAGAGTGTTAATGATCTGATGAACCCAAAGACTTGGCATGAGTCTGACACTCTGGAAAATGATTAGAAAGTTTAATGATTATTTCATCTGTGTCTAAAACATCTGCAGAGTTCTTTGAAACTCAGAAACAATGCTGTGACCTGGGCCTGCCCTTTGTTGATATTCCGAGGAGAAAATGTTCTTTCACTTATTTCTGATTGCATTCACTTCAAATCAAATTTAAAATAAAAAGAAAGATGAGAAGAAAAACAATAAGGAAAAGATCCTCTCCCATTTAAAAAAAAAGTTAGGAGTTAATAAAAAAAAAACATTTTTCAAACTCTGACTGGAATATAAATTATTTTTAAAGTCCTTAGGACCATAAGATGTAGATAAAGATTTGTTCATTGTCATTAATGTTTCTGAACAAGGTCTTTTGACAAAACATTTCTAGTTGGAAAATATTATTCAATGAGCCTGAAAGAGTTTATGGGAAAGGGTTAGAGTTACCCCATTTCTTAATATAAATACAACAAATATGAAAAAAAAAATTCAAAGCTGTCAGGACATTTTCAAAATTAAGAGTACAGGAGGACAGCTCCCAGTATCTAAAAACTTTTAATTTGAAAATATAAAAGAGATAAAATAAAAAATTCATCATTTAAGATTTTAAATTGTTTATCTATAGAAGCCTTATTTATTATACAATAATTGTTTCTAATAAACTGTATTTGATTTCTAGAACCGAGATAAAAATGTTTCAATTAACACCAATTAAATTTTGTAGTGAAAGTACATATTCTACATGTATTAAACAAATGGTTTTGATAAAACTTTATGGTGCCACTCATTATATTGCCTATGTTGTTCTTTAACTCGCAAGTATGGGCTCAGAATAGTTGGGCTAAAGTCTTTGGAAGTGGCTGAAAAATAGGGCAGAGAGATTTGAGATGTGGTGAAAGGAAGACTAGTTTTAGAGAATATCTAACTTAAAGAAAAAACTGTTGAAGGAAGACAGAGACTCGGTCCCTTGTGTGTAGATAATATTTGATTGATAAGACTCCAATTAGCCTTAATCCACTTCTTTATTTAAAATGAAAGGATGTTTTTAAACATTCTTCATGTTTGTTCTGGAAGGCGATTATATACGTTAGTCACTAAGGAATGTGAATTTTATTTCAATGTGAACCTGACATTATTTTTTTGATTTCTGGAACAAAGGTGTATAAAACAGGCGATGAAATGTACTGTATATGACAGTTTGAGAACAGATGTGTATTTTATATGTAAGGACTTCAATAGCTGTGAGTTCTAACTGCTTTGCTTATGTGAAATAAAAGTGTAAAAATAGTTTTCAGCAGCATGGCTGGTTTATGCCAAAGAACGTCAAATGACTTTTTCTTCAGGTTTAGGCTTGTAATTATACAACACTGTGGATTTTGTTGCAGGTTATTATTTCTTTTGAAACTGATGCCAGCAAGATGCATTTCAGTGACCAACAACTCTTTCCAATACAAACTCTGTAAAATAGCAAGGTTTTACCATGTGTATTTCTTTTTATCTTCGGCCTAGACATCTTATGCAAGAGGGAGACTCTAGCTCTTGCATCTCTCTGTTTAATTACCATGACGAGACTAGATTTTTTGGTATTCTGCTCTTGTTTCAGAGAGAGGATTTATTACAGGATGACTTGTTAAATTATCCAGTCATAAGTGCTTGAATGTTCATCACTTGAATGGAAGTAAATAATCAGCTAAGACTATGATTTGTCTGATCAGTACTGTGAATGTTACCGAGCTGTGGAATTTAGGTGACACTAGTGACGAACATTATGCTTTCTCATGGTGAAAAATTACATGAGGGACTCAAGGTCTCCTGCTCTGAGGTTTCTTCTCTCTTTTCTTACTTTGTCAGATGAAAATCCATGGCTTTCTGCTAACTCCAGTGTAAATTTTTCCCTTCCTGTGATTAAGTGCTGCAAATAAATTGGATTTTTAGGTCTCTGTAAGCTTTGATAGACTTTTTCTGAAGCTAAGAAATAGGGAAATAGAGAGTGATGAAGAATGCTTTTAGTACTCAAATCTTGGGAGCACTATTCACAACATAATTCACAGTTCAAATCACTACCGGTGATTTCCTTTTAAAGCTTCATCCACTTTCCTTTCCAGGGGCCCAGACACGTTGCTTGGCACTCTCATTTTGGCTTCCAGTACAACCTATTGCTGTGGCAGCTTTTGAAATTTTTTATCCTTTTAGAAATATTTCTTGAGATGGAATTTAAAAAGACAACTGCAAACTGCAGGGGGCTCTTTAGAACCTGATGTGTAAGCAGGGAATTCAAGGTAGACTAAGAGAAAGACTTCTCTTCTGAAACTGTGTTTTAGGCCATTATTGATACTAAAAAAGGAGGGTCAGAAACTTTCTTGCAGGCAATGGGAAAAAAAAAATCAACACCATAAACTTTGGATAAGAACCATGATATGTTTTTAACCAATATTACAAATATTCTAGTAATACTAGTTATTTAACAGTCCTAGTTAACTACTAATGTTATTTAATGGATATATGAGCAACATAGTTAAGTATCCTGTGTTACCTGGCAAATAGTCAATAAAACCCGTACTTGGCTGAAACTTTCAGAAACTCACTCAGTGGTATATTTCCCTTCTTCCTGGCTGTAAAATTCTCCTGCTGGGCTGATGTGATGGATTGACATGTTTTTCCCAGCTGTCGTAAATAAGATCGGTTCTGGATGCTTGGTGCCCCCAGGCCGGCTGTCTTTTCCTCTTGTTTCCTTGCTGTCACTTGGCCAGCTAAAAAGAATGTCTTCTCTGCTCTTCTTCTCTTGGATCTCTGTTAGGCTCTGAAGGGTCACAAGTGGAGCAAGACCACAAGCAAAAGATTAAGAATAATCTCAGTGAGAACACTGTTGGTTTTTTTAAGGGATACTCAATTTTCAACATAGACATACCAAAGATTTGTACTGGCAGAAATAAAATCACTGTTAGCCCAGAACTACTCTCCATCTCAAACTGCCTAATTAATCTCAGGCAAAAATATTACCCATAAAATATCCATATGATAATAATACCCATAGATACCCAGGATGTACTGGAGAGGAGGAAATTGGTATTTGTTGCATAGAGTAACAGGAAAGAAGCAGATACTTACACATAAAAGTGAAATCCTTTGTAAAAAATCATTATTTTTATTTTGTATTTCAAAATTTTGAGTCTTATTCCAAATTGAAAAAAAGGAAATGCCAACTATCAATGAGCAAACATAGAAAAGTTTGCTTGTTTTAACTTACAACTTTCACTTGCAATATTTTCTGAGTTATTATTTATTAACACAAAAAAGTAGGTACAAATTTAGGTCACAAACAAATATGCCTAGTCTCAATATAACCTCCCAGACAACATTTTTAATATATAATTAACCACTGTAGAAGTTAGCTTCTAGACAATGAGTCTTCCTAACAGAGAGAGCCTGAACATCAGATGAAAATACAATACTTGATTCTAATCAACAGCTTTAAACCTCTGTGAGTTTTTTCGGGGGAATGTATTTTTTTCCTCCATCAAACTTTAAAATTTACCTAGACTGTGTTTAGAGTTACTGCCTAAGAGTAATAGCGCATTCTGGTTTTAAATAAATCTTTTTTTTTAACAAACCTGCCAGTACTCTTAAAAAACTTTTGACCTTATATGAAGTATAATGTTGTTCTGGCTTTTCTCAAGACTAAACTCTAGGAAATGTCTTTTGTTCCAAGAAGTGGATTTTACTAGTATTTAATGAATTCTGGGACTCATCACCAGGCCCTGACCATAAATAAGTTTATGAACCGACTACCTGACCAGCGATTTTAAACACCTGCCAGTCAATGTCTTTCTTGTTAGTACAAATGTCAGAGAGTACTAAATTCTCTCTGATGCTGTTGGTATTTCCTGAAAAATCTATGTGTTTGCAATTGTAACCTGAGAGTTTTTAAAGAAAACATGTAGTCTTTAATAGGCATGGGATTCCAGGTCATTAAATTTTACATTCTGAAGTCATTGTTGTTTAATTATCAGCTAATACTGAGACTCCTCTGACTCTTTTAATAGGATGGAGTGCATTGAAATGGATTAGCAGTAAAGTACAGTTTCGCTTTTAGAAATGCAGTTTTTGTTTGACTAAACTTGGAACTGGCACTAAAAGCAATTTAAAAAAAAAATGATGAGGATATGTAGCAATTTGTTATCAGAACTGCAAATAAATCACAAGATTCTTTTTTAGCTAAGTAAAATATGGAATACTCAAAGTTAAAATATTAAAT
Source organism: Haliaeetus leucocephalus (assembly GCF_000737465.1). NCBI lineage: Eukaryota > Metazoa > Chordata > Aves > Accipitriformes > Accipitridae > Haliaeetus > Haliaeetus leucocephalus. The sequence continues at coordinate 5,338,700 of NW_010973231.1, forward strand.
TACTAATATTCTGTTTCCTACATTGTGTCAGAAGAAGATGAGAAATTTGGCCTACATGGAGCATCTGATTTTGTTTTGTTCGACAAGTCGCAGTTGGATATTGTTTCGGATGTGCATCAAAGTATGGAAATGTCAAAAACTCGTTGATGGAGTTTTGTGGTATTCTGCACCAGATAATACCTAATCTTACATAAAGTAATTACATCATCATCATCATCATCATCATAATTTCTAAGCGTCTTCCTTTAGAAAATGAAGCAAGATTGTTGACATCTGCCTTATAGTTTTGTTCTTGTCCTCCTTTTGTCTCCTGCTCTGCACAGAGCCAAGTATTGTCTTTTCCTGACAGCAGTTTACTACAGAGAAAGTGCAGACTGGACATAGTCAAGTTTAAGATGTTCCTTTTATGTTCCATTTCATTGCTTTGAGACAAATCACAAGTAATTTTTTTATGTGCGGATAAGCATTGCTTTTACAATAGGAAGTTTCAGTATGTTGGAGAAGTGGAGTCGTTCCAGCACAGTGAACATAGTCAGCTTGTGGGTAAATGTTCAGGTAAGTGTTGTCAAAAATATCGACGTGTTGAAAATAAGTAGCTGAAACAAAAAACGTGTTTGAATTTGTAGGTACAGTTTGAGCATCTATTTTAGACTCTTTTTGAATTAAACTAAGCAAAGACATTTGAAGACCTGTGCTGTAGGACCTGCACTTGAATTAATAGTCTTTGTAAAACCACTGGGAAGAGCGAAGGTGCTTGCAGTATCCCACTCTCCCAAGCAACTATATTATTGCAAACTTGCATTCTCCTAACCCTGGTGGATTCAGTCCCCCAAAATTACAAAATTAGAATACAGATTGGACAAAAAAAAGTGCATAGAACAGAAGCCACATGGGCAATGTGAAAGGGAAGCTCCCAAACAAGAAGTTCTCCCAGCTTCCTTAGGGTCAAGGAACAGCAGTCTGGTCAGCATGAAAAAAACTTGGCAGACAGACTTCTTCCTTTTGGAAAAGTAATATTATGTGCATATTTGTTGAAATGTAAGAAGCCAAAAAAAAAAAAAAAAAAAAAAAGAAAGGATGAATTCCTGCCTCACATTGTGTAATGCCTGCATTTCCTAATTTTATTTTCTTTCTAAAAGTAAAAAGGGGAACAAGTATAGCCTAAAAGTACATAAGCAGCGGACTGACAAGCCACAAAACAGTAGGACTTACATGGGTGTCCATCCCCATTGATTTCAACACTTGATGATCTATATAAAATTGCATACACTGATATGCTGGGATTGGATTATATCAGAAGAAAATAAGATTAAATCTATTTATTTATTTTCTGAAGTCATTGTCTGAAATCCATGAGACAATTATAGAAGTTCAACTTATTCCTAAGTAAAGACTGAGAAGTAACCATTTCTTCATAAGTAAGAGATATAATTTAGCTAACAATTAGTATCAACAATTAATGCAACGAACAAATCTGAGTCAAGCTTTTATAGTTTTGATGAAAGATGCTTATCAAAAATATTATTATTCATTTACAGTACATGTTCTAAATCCCTAAAATATTGCCTAAACAGCAATTTACTTGAGAAAATTGATGCATTAATCTGCAGTAAAGGCTAAGGTATCTATTACTTCATATCAGCTCAATCAGTTTATATGTATCTGTAACAAACAGTGAGTAAAAATTGTTTTGTTTGCTTCTAACAGCTAGAAACACTGTAAATTAATTCACATAACAGAGAAGTTCTAGACCTTTATGCAACACAGTTTTTCGTGCCAAACATACACCCAGTTTTGTGTTATAAAAACACCACTCTGGAGGGCCGTAGTAAACCCCTGAAATTATTTGGGGCACTCTGAAATGAAAAATCACACAAAAGAGCAATTTTGGTTTAGGGCCACAGAGCCACTAAACAGACTCAGTCAGAGGCTAAATCGTGTGGATTAAGCCAGTCTGTTCCAGAGTGAGCTAATTCACAGCACTATGGTTGTAAATTCATTATACCATTTGACTTTTGGACTAGCAACTTGTCCTTTGACTTTTTTCTGTTAGCAGTATAACTTCAGCAGCCTACGCGCATCTGCCCTTCACCTGTGACTTCCTGAAGGATGCTGGATTTTGAACAACTTCTCAACACTTGTGCTATACCCCATGTGTCTGATGACCTCTATTCGCAATTATAGGACTGTATGTGAGCGACTTGATGAGTTTGGGGCCTCCAGGTGGAAAAGAAGCATTGATAAACTGGAGAGGGTCCAATGAAGGTCAGCTAACATGGCTGGGGGCTGGAGCACATGATGTGTGAAGAGAGGTTAAGGGAACCGTGCTTGTTGGACAAGCAATTGTTCCTCATTCGCTCAAATACAAGAGGTTATTAAATCAAGCAAGTCCAAAATAAATAAAATCTAGTTTTTCACACAACATGTCATTATGCCATAAAGCTTCCTGCCCCACAGTATTGTGGATATTAAGTCTATCTTACTTCAAAAAATGGTTGGAAGAAAATAAGAAAGAAATCTCTAACAAAACCACTAAACAGAAAGATGCACTTTCTGTCTCAGAAAGAAATCCTGACTTTCAAATTGCTGTAGACTGAAAGAATCCTGAGAAAGTATTCCCATATACTTGTTGAATCCTTTCAGTCTTCCTCAGGCATCTGATGTCAGGTATCATCAAGAGTTACGCTGGATGGACCTTTAATCTGATGTGGTACGGTTGTTCTTACGTGTCACATCTTTGAGAACCAACACGACAGGCGAAGGAGGAGAGGGGGTCCAGACCATTCCCAGTGGAAAGATAAATGACTTATGCATTTACACTCTGCTCCACTATACAAGAGTGAAAACCCTGATCAATTTGAGCAAAGGGAAAGAGAAGAAAGATTCCGCTTGAATCAAGCAGGCAGCTGAAGAGCCAAGTATGTGGGTGAGCTCTGAAAACTGGAGTTGTTTATTGAAGCACGTCATTACAACATGCACAGTGTTGGCTGTTGAAGTACCCCTGCTGGGTCGGGGTAGGAAATTTGGTTTTCCATTCTCCCACTGTAGAGATGTGTCACTGTTCTGCATCAATATTCTTGTGTTTGAACCATCTAGGTTGGGGGCTAATGAAAAACAAAGGGCTGATAATCGGTGTTCTCAAAATGCAGTGAATTAAAGAATGACAGAAACAGTTGGAGGTTCTTTGTATTGTTCTTGGCTAAGAATTTGATTATCCAGCCAAGTTATGAAAGGAAAATAAAATACTTTCCTGACAATGTTAAACTGTTTAAGAGTACCTAGAGACTGAAAACTAGACATAGTTAAGGAAATAACTGAACACTGATTAAGTTCCGGTGGACAATTCGGAAGTTTATTCCATTAAAATTTATAATTTGTACATAAATCTTATTTCCACATTTTGATTTACATTTAAGAATAATTTAGAAAAAGCACTCAGAAATGTGGTGAATTATAATGCTGCACAGATTCTATAATGTCTTTATGCTCAGCAGGAGACAAGGAATTTGCAAAAGAATTACTGGCACTAATACAAGATAATTTGGAGATAATAAATCCTAATGCTTTGGGAAAAGGAATAATATACATTACATGGGCTTCTGCAAAAGTATGTCCCATCGTTTTTCCAAATCCATATCAACCCAGTTTACAAGGACATTGCTTTCTCATGCATAATAAAAAGAGTAACTAGGGAGTTACTTATGTTGAAGGATATTGTAAGATTGCTGTTATGTTACTATTATTATTATATACTGATACGAATACAAGCAGTGTGCTATATAATGATAAGAATAAAATTAAGCAGATGATTATTTCTTTAGTTCCTTTTTTATATTGTATTATTATTATTATTACAAACAGAATACTGACATTAATCTAAAAAGCAGATGCTATTTGCTGTTAGAGATCAAAATAATGCTTTTAGAAAAATAAAACTTTTTAAAAAGATCAAAGAACTTGCTGCTGGCTGATTAATTTGATTATTTTTTCTATAATCAATTAAATTTTAATGCTGGTTTTGGTTATGCTCATATAGAACATAGATAATTAACAGAATTCTGCCAACTCTTCACCGTGTTTAATGACTTGCATGCTTTTTCTGCTCTGTACCCTGTCTTTCCTTCCAGCTTAGGAGTTACTTTATCTATTTTTGTGTATTCAAAACAAGTCCCAATTCTGATTACAGCTTTGGGGAATTGCATAAAATTGTCCACCACCAGCTGAATGCGGTCGTATAAAGTGTTTCTTTAGTGGTGCCTTGCTGATGACCTTACTGAATTTTCTCTAATGAGTCAAATAACATGCAAACCTCTGTCTCTAGCCTTGGCAAATTTTTAATGCCATTTCCCCTTCTAATTCTGTTTTGCATGAAGTCAAGGATAAAAAAAGCCCCTTCCAGGAGACAGTGCAATTCCACTTGCATAACTCTGCATACCACATCTCCAAATCTCTCTTCCTTCTCCTCCTTTTCAACAACTAACTGGCTTACTGTTGAAGTTGCCTTTCTCCAACATTGTCAGTCAACACAGCCAATCAGAATGAGAAGAAAAAGAGTGGGCAAGGCCAGTCTGAAAATACTGAGTTGCTTAGATAACTCTTACCATGTTCGCTGTAACTACCTCCTGCCCACTAACACTTCCCCACTCTTTTCTTCAACAATGTCCTCCATCCTTCCTTCAGTTGACAGGGCTCTCCACTTGCATGTAATTTTCATTATATGAGATGTGACCCAGGAGGCAACAGGAGAATGGTGAGCGCTGCAAAACCATTTTTAAAAAAATCAAAAAATCACATTTTTTGAATGGATCTTAATTCATAGAATCTGAAGCCTACCTGGCATTTGATGAGATTGGAATAGGAATCATCAACAGAATAATGAAAAAACAGTTACAGTCTAATGCCCAAATTTTTAGACTAGATAATGACAGTCAGTATTGCTTTAGGCTTTGTACTTCTTTACTTAGGCACCTGTGTATGGACTTCAGACACAAATTTTAGGCACCTGTTTTTAAAAATCTTGGCCTAAAGCAATTGCATGTTTGTGACATGCTGTTCACTAACATTGATCTGCTTCCTCAGTTTGAAATTTTCAGTTGACATGTGTTTGAAATCCTGTCCAATTAGAATATAGCCCACTTGAAAAGCTAAGTACCTGACTGGTTGGAAGATTATATGGAACAGTATACTAAAGCAGTGATTTTGGAACTGTCAGACCTGATCAGGAAAAAAAGCAAATATATATTAAAGCAGGATATAACCTTTTGGAAAAAAAAATCAAATACATTTATTTTCAAAAGAAATGCTTATTTTAGTCTTTATTTTATTTTCACATGTGCCTGAAGCACAATTGAGCACATTTTTTCCCAGTAGGAATGGAAAAAATGGAAGACCTGCTGATTTGGCTGTTAGACCTCTACACCTATAATTCTATCACAATGGGTGGGAATCTTTAGGGTGAGTGGTAGGTAGGACTGTGTATCATCTAGCAACCCTGGAACAACGGCCACTAGATATGCACAGAAAAGCTAAATTGTGTATCACTATGAATATGCTTGTTTTATAACCTGTGCAATGTTAAGTCAATCTGTATGTATGTAGTAATGTGTTGGGACTTACCTTCATCCGAGTGGTCAACATGCGTTACTGGGCATGGCTTTCTAAGAATTATCAGTTTCAGAAATTTAGAGGTAAAGGAAGGCATGGCAAAAACCCCCAAACTATTGCATTTATAGCCATTGGGTTAAGCAAACATGACATTTAAAAAAGGAAGAGAGAGAGCTCTGAGCAATGACATTCAGACCTGGACATAAGCCCCTCTGCAGGAAAAGTTTTGATTCAACTCATCTGGCACAGGAGTTGTTCCTGCTTTGATTTTGAATCCTGTGACAAGACATGGCTTTCTTTAAATTCCCAGCTGCCACACAGAAGTGATGTCGGTCACATGAAGTGTTCACAAAATGACTTAACAACTTAATACCATCATAAGATTTAATTCTCACAAATGACCTGTAATTCCAGGCACTCTTCTAGTTATTCTCTTCTTGAAAATTCGCTGATCGCCCCACTTAGGAAAGTGAGCAGTCTTAAGATAGGCATGCCTAAAAATGCCCAAATCACTAGTTGCTAGAAAAACACAGCTCAGACATCCAAAAAAAAAGGGAGAGGGATGAAAATCAAGAGCAGCCAAAGAAATTTTCCAATACCAATGAAAAAGGAAGCTTAAAATAATAAAGCTTATTTCAGAAGTTCTGTGTGGTGCAGAATCTCATCTACAGTGAACACTGAGGAAAATATAGCATATAAAAGAGGAAATTAAACTACTATAAAAATAACAGATAAATTATTTTCTGAATGGTCTTCCATTAAGTTTATTTGTTTCATACAGTAATAGTTAGATACAGTGAGTTTTCTTTTACTTTTATGGGCTGTGTTATTTTTACAGATTTCAGAATTACATGGCCAGGTTAAAAAAATAAAAAAAAAATTTAAAAGATCATTTCTCAATCTTTTTGACAGAAAAAGAGATAAAATGGAGAACATACTTCTCGGTAAATGCAAGGAGGAAACTGTAGTTCAGGATTTCTGCTGAGTCTTTTGGTATTTTTAAGTTAAGTCTTTATCTGCTATTTACATTTAACACAAAATTCATGATTTCTCCACAGCCTAATGTGAAATGTACATTTCTGATAACAGTTTCTTTCTACCTAAACAGATACAAGTTAATTTATTACTTGTATAGCATAAGGACACCACTAGATCAGATTTGCACAGGGTTGTGTACACAGTGTTTCGCTGGTTCCCCCTGCCCAGGCTAAATGTTCCAGGCATTTCAGTTTTGTTCCATTCTTCATCTCTCTAGAAAAGAAATTGGCAGTCATGGCAGATTTTGCCAAATTTAATCTTCTGTTTTCTCATCTCAAATAAAGGAAATGTAAGAAGGAAAGGAAGTTTGTGAGAAATGATAATATATACATATATATTTTTTCAACATTATATTCCATAATTCATATTTATTTATTATTACAGTGGTACTTAAGTGTCACAATTGAGGGTGCCTGTACAAAGCTGAATATTTTGCAGCTATAAAATGTAGCACAGTTTCTGCCTAGAACACCTACAGCTGAATGTAGCTCCAGCTGATGTAAATGGGATCCATGTGTTTGCACTTGCAGTCTGGATTTTTCCACTCCCGTTATGCTTCTGTAGTCAGACCCATGTTTTTGAAACCTGGTGCCAGAATCTGTCAGTGCAGATCCAGTTGCAGAATCCGGGTATGTTTACATTTCTTCGTTTTTTATCAAGATACTCACTTTGTATCAGCAATTGCTTTTGCTACTAATAATGCTTTTTTCCAACTTTTTTTTTTCTTTAAGAATCTAAAAGTATCAGTATCCTTGAAACCTACAGTAGGCATTGACTGGTGGTGCCTGGTACTTAGATGAAAAGAGGATTTAAATCTTTCAGCCCACCAATTACGTATTGTTCCCAGTCCCAAAAAAAGAAAAGCAAAAATGAATGACAGTGTAAGTCCCACTAAATTTCACCACTAAGAGGTACAAGGAAAGCACTGGTACTTTTAAGGAAAACTTGCAAAGAATAGAGATATTCATCTCCAGCAGTGTTAAAAGTAAAGTGCAGTAGTGCACCAAATTATCCTGGTCAGAATGATTAACCTTGGGACTGTAAGGAGAACTTGAGTGACAGGTTGGACACGGTAGTCTGGGTCTCACCCTAAACCTGAAACCCTTTCAAAATTCCTTTTCCTGCTCCTTTGGTACAGGGCTGTTTAATTCTGCCTGCTGATATGTTCAAAACCCTCACTTGCCTTGAAGGTAAATATAGCCTCGGGGGGCCTGCAATAAGATTAGGAGTGAACAAAAAGGTTAAATTGCTGTCTTGTTGAGAAGTTTAAACTCATGCTTGTAATTTGCAAGTTGCAACCCTCCTTCCAAGCCTTGCGGTAGGGACTAACACAATCTATTGATTTTTACAAAGAATCAATAATTATAAAAAATGTGATTTGACTTCTGGATGCTGATAGTATACAGTCAAAACTTAAAAAATAAACTCAGAAGAATGAAGAATTACTGAAATTAGGAAGTTGCACCCCTGTGCACTGTCCTCTACATCCAAAGAGAGAGAGGATTTCTGTGTGTTAGAGTGCAATAGCCAAAATAGAGGTACTAGAGACAAAGTTAAGGGAGAATAGTGGCATAGAACTGCCTTAAAAATCAAGTAACCAATACCAGGGGGAAAAAAGTACAGGCCATATCTTCAGTTCCTGATCATGGCTGCTAAGTGGCGGGTGTAGATTATTAGATCTTAAATTATGTATAATGTGATTTGTGATTTCCTTAGGAATTACTATATAAGCCCAGGGATGCTGTAGTTAACTGAGTCATCTCTTCTGCCACAAGATTGATCATGCACAGCTAGACTGGACTTAATAGGACAGAGCTGACCTCCATGGGAGCAACTTCACTGTGCGACAGACTTTACACAGCATTTAAATTCACTGCCCCAAAGGTAAATGTTAAACTCAGCATACTCCTAATTAATTGAAGAATTCACACCTATTCACTTCCACTTAGTTTTTTTTTCTCTAAGAAAACAGGCAGTCAGATATATCAATGTTCTTTCCACCCTTGTTTTTTATACTTGTGTAGAAACAAAGGAGAGTTTACAAATTTTTAGTAATTTTAATTTAGGATTTGATTCATCAATATATCCCTGTCATATGTTGGTAGAGTTCAACTGAAGTTGGTGAGGCTTTTTTGACATAAATACAGTGATGCATAAAGCTTTTTAAGCATTGTTTTCAAAAAGCACTCAGGTGATTCACACCACTAACTTTTTCTTTTTCTTTAATGTTATTCTCAGAATACTTTTCGCCTTATCTTTTAAAGTCGAAGGAGAGAGAAAACTCCTCAAGAGAATAAATCGGAATACTTAAGTTTGGGCTTGTGCCCTGAACCATTCCTTAGGTGGAAACTATTTTTCACCACTGGCCATAGATCTAATTCCTTCTCCTTAAAGTCAGTCTTTTCAAATGCATCACCCAAGTATTGCTGCTATTAAAATCAACGGAAGTCTTACAGCAATGCTGAATACTTTTGAAAATCATCCTTTTTGTATCCAAGTTACTTCTTCTGCGTGCATTCACAGAATCTCTTCAAAGTATATAATCTCCTGTTTATTTTCCTCAGTGCCTCTGTTTTGCAGCGATACTGTAAGCTTTTCATCCACTTGCACTAGTTACAGAGAGCGGCACCAGACCACAACTAATCCACCATGTCAGAGTGCAAATACCTCCTACAGATCAGTCAGATGCTGTTTACATAATGCTCTGTTGACTCTGAGTGTAAAAAATTTGCATGAGTTTTACTTGCACAAAACTACTTGCAAACACTGTAGCCGTCAACCAAGTCAACTATCCTCTCACTTATTACATTTCATACAAAAGAATCCATTTCAAGAGTCATACTGAAGCCCTGTGGATCTGGTTTATTATTATTTATTATTCTTATTATGGTCATTGTCATCATTATTTTCAACTTTGCGCAATACCATCAGTAAAATGCAACATGTAAGCATCTTCTACCGTATTCTTTAAATGTTCAGAAGCATGTTTCCAAGTCCCTTATGAAAAGTGCTTTCCCATGGATAACGTCTATGTCACGTAAACTCAAGCCTGATGAAGCAGATGCCTCAGAGCATGAGGCAGTATGTGCACGTACCAGCTGCAAAGGCTTCTCGGCGCTGAAGTGGTCCCTGAAGCAAAAGCTTAGGATTAGGAAATTTAAAGACTGAAGTAGATAGATCCTGTCTGGATTTCCCAGTAGCCCTTAACTACTGATGAATGTTAGTGCAATAAGAATTCAATAATTACCTGATTAATATGAAGTTCCATCAAAAGATATGAATCTACTAATGCTGATAATGATAAATACATGCACAAATGTTTGCGGGGTCAGGGCTATATCAAACTCTATTGGAAAGCAGAAATCAGTTTTGCAGACGTGAATTAGACTGTGATTTCAGTTGGTCTCTCATCAATCCTGCCGCTTCACTTGAAATCCCAGCGCTGCCTGAAACTACCCATGAAGTGTTCAGCTAGGGCACAACGTGCTGCACTGAAAATGCCTGAACTGCAACAAACTCAAGCCCAAAGGCTGCCCTGCTGTGAACTGCCTCTCATTTTATTATGGAAAAACTAAACTGCATCCTAATATTCTGTATAATGGAAAATATGAATAAAAGAATGAAAGAAAACCTGCGATATATTTCTGCTGATATACTGTAAGACCATGTACCTACGTAGTTTCTCTACATACTGTGAGATGAAACAAGAAGGCTCCAGCACCAGTAGCTCTAGCTCAAATTCCACATCTGGAACTGCTTAGTAATGTATATGTAAAAATTATCTTGATAGACAACACAATACAATCCCACTCAGACAGCATTAGGCTCCTAAGTAATGTTGCTGGCTCAACTCACTAATTCTAACACTATCACTAGATATAGATTTTCTACTGTTATATTCGCCATGCTTCTTAGTTAAGTTAAGCTTTTAGTCAAAGACTGGAGGCATTGATCATATAGAGGGACACTTGTAACCTAGGAAGTGCATCTTTCCTGGGACTAATTCCTCCTGCTGGTTTATGAATAGCTGATGTCCCAGTATAACAGAGAAATCCAAGCAGCTGTAGCAATTAGACATGACAAGACATTTTCCACATACTGTTTTGTCTAATGAACTGTCAGAGAGTGCAGTTTCCCTGACTTTTAATTACTGCACCACCCACAGTTAGGACAAGTTCACCTACTTCTTCTGTCTGGGACTTAATTCATCTTCTCAAATGCATCCTTATTAAAAGTGATGGGTCCCAGTATGGACATTTGCTAAACAGTGTAAAGTAACAAAAAGGCAACGTTATGGTAAGCAGTATCTTATGGAGCGGCCATTCTTTTTCACTTAGAAAGAACATTCATTTTCTTTCCTAATGGATCAAAATCTCTGCCTTCTCATCAAAAGTAAGTTCAGGCTTTATTTGACAAATATTAAATATTTCCCTTAGACTATCTTCGACAAAATAGTAGACTGAAAAGGAAAAAATCCTTGATACTGTCCTGTATCTAAGATCCCAAGGAAATTCCCCTTAACAATTTTGTTACATTTTATAAAGTTTAATTTTAACTATTAAAACCCAGGTATTTCATTGTGACTATCGCTCAACATGCATTGGGGCTGAATTCTGGCAAGTGTGGGAAATACAACTTTTTAGGTAAAATGTTATTCCATGAATCTGACGTACAAAGCTGTTTGCATTATACTTCGTCAGAAATATTTTCCTTATTATCTTGTTGTATATTTACTATTTTATTAACAGGATTCTCGTCAAGATGAAAACCACAGGATTTTGTATTCCTTTTGCCATCTACAAAACTCTTACATGATGTGAAGGATGTTTTTACAGTAATGTTATAGCACATACAATAAGAACATAAATTAATGTTGAAACAAGGCATCTGCACACATAAGCTGTAAGCACAAACTGTATATTTTTTGGTAATTACAGTGCTCCAATAGACATGAGACCAAAAAATTAATTCCAAAGTAAAATATTCGGAACAAAAGACTTCTCTGCTGGTCTCCCTTAGCACATACCTTAGTTCTAGGACTAAACCCAAAGCAGGGTCAGTGCAAACCTTCACGCTTAAATGATCTGTAGACACGTGCTTACTGATAGGCACAGGTTAAGAGAAGTTTGGGGAAACCCTACCAAGTTCAGCCTCCCACACTCACAGGCAAGACCGATTATTCTCCAGGATGGAAAGGCCAGTGATTGTGAGACAAACTAAAGTGCAATTAGAGTTATAAACAGGAAGATTAAGAGAGCATGAGGTGCTCTCTGCAAGAGCATTTCAGACCTGTGGAACCCCCTCCAGAAATTCTTTATAACGAAACACCTGCATTGCCTCAGACGAAAATGCCAAAATGATGACAGATATGAATATGTGTGTGTTTTCAGATGAGTGGGAGGCTTGCATAGAGGTGGTACGAACATTTGTGGTGGGTCATGGAAAGGAGGATGTTAAACAAAACCATGGTACAGGGAGACAAGGGGAGCCCAGGAATTCCCACAGATAATGCAGTGTGCTGAAGGAAATCAGGCTTCAGCCTGAGGAGCTGTTCTTGCAGCTGCCTGAACCAACCCTTTAAGCCATATGGATCAGTGAAAACATTAATCTGTTCTTTTAGGACTAAACCGAGTAATGCTTGCTGAGGAGGTCTGGCATAGGGAAAGAAAAAAAGTACTTGATGGCAGGAAGGCTGAGTGATAAGGCTTGTCCTGCTTCAATTTTTATTTTTAAAGATTATTAGTACTGGAGGAATATAAGACCATTTGAAAAACAGTGTTTAAATATGCATCTTTTTCAACTTCTGTGAGGTGAGAATTTTATGTCTATAATACAAAATTTAGAAAGGAGATAATATCTGATATGAATTACTAGACGTGCTCAGATGCTACCTTGTGTTCAAGGTGGAACTACTTATTTCTGCAGATACAGACTGTCCAACATTCCAGCAAAGCAAACACTAACCCACCTCATCCTGAAAAAGAAGAAAGAGTTTCCTGCATTGCCTTCCTATCATTTGGAATCAGTGTGATTATCTGCTGAGGAGGAAAATCTAATGTAAATATTGTTTTTAAAGGGGCAGTAATCCTATGACATCATATTTTATGAATCCAGAGAGGTTTTAAACAACAATATAAAAACCTTATTGGTCCTTATTTCAGTTTGGAAAAAATATCCATTAAATTCTCAGTAAAATAAAAGTCAGTAGGCTTGAGTGCCAACATATCTTTCTTGCTCAAGAGAGACACTAGTAAAAGATGTAATGGGATTAAAAGATCTAAAATTATGTGCGCTGGTTGAGTGAACTTGGGTCTTTATTACGTATCATATACTGAAACATGGAAACATTTGTTATAAGTTGTCAGTTATAAACCACACAGACAGTCTTGATCAGCAAAATTTTTTATAGCTGACAAAGAAAATTAATTCTGCAAACTATGTGGCAAACTGGGCTGTCAGCTACAGTAAATCTAGGCTAATCCCTCCATGAAAACTCTCGAGACTACATTACTTTTTTAGTGTTGCACTATAACTGTACAGGATCTGTATTCCATTGTGAATACAAAGAAAACTATGTCCTAAAAATAATGGTAATTTATGATGTTATTAATTCAATTTTCACAGCAATATCCATATAAACACAACAATTCATCTTTCATTAATTCTGATGGAAGATGAGAGGATATAATTTACAGTGTTGGGGGGGTATTAGTAGGAAATTCCTTATGGTACAAAATTTCACACTTTTATATTCCAAAGAACTGAGCAAAACTTTGCCTTGCAGTGCTAGTAAGAACATCTCAAAAAAATCTTGCGTATTTTTAGGCAGAAAGCAGCTGCTATGTCTTTGCTTACTTTTTACCCCTCTGCCTGTGCAGTTCTTCCAGAAATTAAGGCTACACCTTCATGATAAAACAAACAAATAAAAAGTATAAGTTCATTTGGTTGGTTGGTTGTTTAACAGGAAAAGACGACAAATAAAAAAATCAGACCTATCACTTTTCCAGGATATATTTAAACAAGAACAATTTTACAAAGCCAAAAGAATGCTGTCTTTTAGATTGACAGAAGAGTTTTACAGTTACTCTTTAGTAAAATTCTGAGGGTTTTTTCTTCATTCTGAGACACTTTTTTTTTTCTTGACTAACAAGAACCTTAGCTTTATGCCAAAGTGATCTTAAGAGATGGTACTTTATCTTTTTACTGAATTCCATCGTTTTTCACATCTTCATAATTATATTTAAAAGGCAGAATTCACACTTAATGTGCAACACTACTGCTAGTAAAAAGCAAGCCCTGAAAATACATGTTGCTTGATAGCTCATAAATCTTGAAGGACTTGGATGCTCTGATTTATTTTACTATCTCTTTATTTTCAATAGATTTGGTGTTACCTGCAGATCTCACCATTTTTCTCCCAAAATTAAATGAACTGGGGGTGGGTGGGGGTGGGTGGGTAAGAACAGCAACAGAAAGACTGTCTTTCTGGTTTGGAAATATAACTCACTAACCCTCTATTAGAAATCACACATTAATAGTACTTCCTTTTATGGTTTTTATTATAGCTCATTACTTGCCTGGATCTCCTTGTGGGTGCTTACCACAATAAAAGCACGGTTTCCATACCTAATATTTTGTATGCTAATCATATTTTGCATACCTAATTAATGCTATACAGATGGGGACTACTATATAAATAATATTACACATCCCTAAGTGCTTGTTACAAGAAGGTAAAGCTGCTTTTCACAGGAAATACAACTGATAGCTTGTTTGCATTTTCCCTCAAAAATATCAGTGCAAATCTGTGCTATTTTGCTACCAAAGAAAGCTATTTAATGGATTTCACAGCAGAACAGCAAAGGCCACGTGGTATTAAAATGTATACTGCTGCATCTGTTACATCAGTAAGTCACTTTGACGGCTGGTCTGCCTAATTCTCCCATCTCTATTTCTCTCTTTCAGACCTTAACCCAGTTCCTGTCACTAAATCTTTTGTCAGTGAGGTGAGAAGCCCATTGAGCACAGGTTTAGGGAATGGCAATAATCCGGAGTGAGATTTGCCTGCAAAGGGAGTGAGGGAGCAGATGATTTCCGTCAAATTCATGTCCTCGGAAATGGTGAGCCCTCACCAAAGGTGCATCTTCCTCTTCAAAAGAGGAACATATTCACACATCGACAAACCTCAGGGAAGACTCCAGTTAATGGCACGCTTGATAGATGTGGAGAGCAGTAGCAGAGGAGACTAGTGCCAGTCCCACTGGAAATGACCCACTGAAAGCCCCCACGGAGCTGCCCAGAGCCACCTGACCCTTGGGGCAAGGGCTGCTCTGCAGAAAACAGCATATATAGTTTTGATTCTCCATATCATCATGGCACAATCTGTGCCCCTCCTTTAGACTAGCGTAACTCGTATGAGTATGAGCTAGTCCTGGTCATAGTCTCCAAATGAAGCTGCTAGGAAATGGTGCCACAAATGTATAATAGAATGGTATACTAATTCAAATAAAAGACATGAAAAAAATGTAAATATAAATATTTTTTAAAATGCTTCATTAAAAAATGAATTGGCTTTTTAATTAACCAAGGCACTGATCCAGACTTCAGTAAAAGCAGTGGGCTGCCCTGCTCCCCTCACCCAATTCCAGGAGCAGTTGTCTAAGGACATGAACTTTCAGTGATATTTCAGATCTTCACGGTGTCAGACATTCACATAGGACCGACAAATATAACAGGACTAGGAGACACCCTCACTCTTGTGCAGGTGGATGCCAGGTAAGAGACCTGCAGTATCTAACGTGGCTTAGATACCTATAGTAAGAGTAACAAATTCCCACCACCTTGGGGAGAAGCCTATGAGATACAAGTCATCTCAGATTGGATAGAGAAGCCAAGTGATTCTGATAATCAATCCCTGGGGGAAAAACAACCCAACAAACCCAAAAGCTTTGGACTTCTATGCAAACTGTGTAACTGCCTTTGACAGTTTTCATATTCTTTCCTGGACATTTTGTGCAGTACTTTATAAGAACAGTGCACACAGTGTCTGGTAGATTTAATGATTTATTGTATACAGACTGTACGAACTATATCATCACATAGCATAGCAGTATAGTATTTTGTTTTATGGATAAATCAGGGTAAAAATAGTTTATTTTACAGAGATTTTAAAGACTAAGACTTCTGAAGAAGTTTGGGAGAAATTTGTCTGTTCAGTAAATGCAGCAATTTCAAATTACATTTGATCAAAAGAAGCAGCATTCTAAATCAGATTTAACTAATCCTTAAGTGAGGGTTGTTTAGAGTGGAAAGGAATCAGAGCTGCAGTTAGAAGATGGGGCCACAATGAATTCTTCTCATAGCAAGAACTTACATTTGGAATTCTGCCATCTCCCTCTCTGATTGATGTTTTTCATGTGATTTCAGCCTTGCATGAAACAAGCAAAATAAAATTAAAATAAAAACCAGATCCTCTAGGAGTACGTTAAAATATGGAATTTTGTTTGACATAGACTAAAATTTAAGACTACTGACAATGGAATCTGCAGATTAGTTGGGAATATTCAAGTTCCCTTTGTTCTAACTACACGAAGGAACCACTTTCATGACTATGGGACTCTTGAGAATATTGTCCTCTGATGTTCTGCTCCTGGCTTGGGGAATGAAGTATATTGCTCAATACCGTGCGTGATGCCTAGTGGCTGAAAAAAACTCATTCCATTTCAGATGACTGAGAATGGATGGCTGTGTTCCATTTATTTCTTCTAAACACATTTAAATTATATTATTTGAAATTATGTTTTTATATAAGGCAAAGGGAAGATGCAGATAAAATCTACAATAATCTTGTTCCTATACAGGTTTTCCTTAAAAGACTGCATGAAATAATAAACATATAGCTGAAATTGAATATAGTTTTGTAATCTTTATATGGAAAGCCAAGGTCACATTAAGGTGGAAAACAACATAGAAATTGAGATGGAAACATTTTAAGAGTTTAAATTAACATTATAGCCAAGAACAAAAATAGATTTAGGCTCCTTTATCTCCAGTACCTATATTTCAGTCTTACGCAGTGTTTTTCATTCAGAAGTGTCCCAGAGAAATTCTGTGGAAACATCAAGAAGTAGGTAGAATTTCCATGGCCCTTTAGTAATGAAGGAAAGCCTTTGTCTTTCTGGTCTTTCTCGAGGTAATCATTTCTGAAATGGTTGGGGTGTCACGCTGCCCTTTAGGTTTACACTTAAGTCCATGGACACATGGTTCTAATGAATTTTAATGAATCCTTAGGAATTTTTTAGCATTAGTCAGTAGTTTGTAGTGGTAGCACACACTGTGCATTAATAATAGACATATTTCTATTTCCAAGCCAGCTATTGAAGAGCGTATGTTCTTCTTAAAAGCATAGATTGGGAAAAATGTTATACTAATTGCTCTGAAAATAATAATTAAAAAGGTATATATCAATGGCAATGAAGTTGAGTAAAAGGGAATTATTTACTGAAGCAGGGCCTTAATTCAGCAGTCCATTAGTAGAGAATTTCAAAGTCATTTGTACATGAGTGAGTATATGGTGGGTCAGACTTTATTTATTTGAAGTGTTAGTGAATGTATGTGGCCGTGATCACTCTGACTGACTTTCAGCACTGAGTGGAGCAATCACAAGTCATCTGGAGTAAGTCAGGCCCCATATCCACTCACAGGCAGTGTTAGATGCCGAGCTGACTTTGGGGGGCTGAATGACCTTCAGGACATGACATTCTTTCTCCTTTGGTCACGGAGGACAATTTTAATTAGGATGGCTGCAACCGGATCAGCTAGTCTCCCATTCCAGACAGGTGTCTCTTGTGAGAGAGAATGATACCAGTCTCTCTCTAGACCCCGCAGTTGGGCATGTTTTTCTCTGAGCAGGTCCAACTCTATTATCTGACACGAATTGGGGAAGACCTCTTCCTACCTTGGTTCTGTTGCTTTTATGAGAAAGATGACAGAGTTTTAGGGACTATCTAATTTTTGTTCTTTTACCATGAATGAACTAGAAATAACTCGATGCAGTGATTCACAGCTACACCACTATTACTATCATCCAGTTTTTTCTGTGTTCAGTAGACTGGTATGCAAAGGACCTTTTGCTGACGTTCAATGACAATGATGTACTGGGTCACTAACGAGAGCCCTGTCGGCTGTGGGGGAGCCACATCCCATGTGCTCTGGATCCCTAATGTCCTCCAGGAGAGGGGCTGCTCCACGAGGCAGATGAGCCAGAAGCCACAGTGACCCAACCAGCAGCAGGACAGAGCCCTCCCCAAGAAAGCCTCAGCCCCGTGGCGCCTGAGCATGGCAAGCAGAGCAGGGCTGCTGACAATAACAGATTGTGCCAGCAGTCCAGTGACCTTCAGAGAAATTCATATCGGCAAGTCAGACCCAATGTCCGCCCAAGAAGTCCATCCAACAAGTCAGGAACAGCAAACGTTGGCGTGGAGGCAGCAGCGGCACAGCCCACGCAGGGAACAGAGGCTCAGCCTGAGCTGAAACAGGGCTCCTGGGACATAGCAAGGGAGTGAGAATGGTCCCTCGTGAAGCCAGTCAGGGCCATTAGGACCTTCTTACTGTAGTGGGAAGCAGTCCGTCCTTACTGTCTCCCGGCCCTGCACCTCCTCCCTTTAAACTCAGGCATTACTCACAGTGAAAGGAGAGATGCAGCAGGTATAAATCAGTTGGTCTGCAGTGTAGAGAGCCAAGGGCCATTATCATGATCTATTATTTCTACTACAGGAGCAGTTGCGGACCAAGGTTCCACTGTTCTTGGCAGTGCAGAATAGAGCTCTTCCACACACGGGTCATGGCTCCACTTCGTAAGGAAGGTAAGGAAACAAGGGCATAAAGGGGGAGAAAAAGGGGTGAAACGTATAATTCTGTGCAAGGAAGAGCACTCTCACACCAGCTCCTGTTTAAATGGTTAATGGGAGTTGCTCAGTGTTTCTTTGCTCCCTCCCCTGACTGCGGTTCATAAAGCCAACTGTGGGAGCTCTGAACTGTTGAAGAGAATCCAATAAACTCTCATTTTTCTCATTTAACTTGACAATTTAAGTGGTTTCACTGTTTATAATGTGTATGTTTATATATGTGTGTGTTTATCTCAATGTACTGGTGATGTCTTTAAACAGCTGTACTGGGATATTTCTTTTGGGGTTTGGTTTTTGGCTTTTTGTGTTTTTCCCCAGTAGATTGTCTTTCTGATTTCTGATATGAGAAATCTTTTGGATCATACAAGGTGATAGCTCTTCTAGAATAGTCCTTTGAGTGCTAAGATCTAGTAACATTCTCAATATGAGGTATTTCCAAGTTAGTCAGGAAGTGGGGGGAGAACAGTGATAATCAATTACCAGGACAAAGTAAATGTTGCCTTCTGACGTCTTATAATAAGAACATAACTCACATCACCTACCTAATTTTTATGACTGACCGTTTCCCATCTATACACAGTTCGATTAATTGGATATAACTATTTCAGAAGACTTCTGTGTGTCTTACTGTTTTCTTATGACAGCCTCTGGGTTCAATTAAATTAAAAAGACAGTGTTTGTCTTGTTATGTTTACTTTGCAATGCTTAATTATGTTGATAGAGAAATAATGTCAGTCTGCATGAAGGGTATCTACATGAAAGACATTGATACCTATCTATATTCTGTCCCTGTGAAGACATGATTTTTGAGTGGAAGCCTACTATTAACTCTCAGCTTTCAATATGGGAGAGATTGAAATCCATCTATGCTCAAAAAATTTTAGCCTATTCAAGCATTGGCAGCCACAGCCATTCTGAGATGAATTACTGGTGACACAGTATTACTTTTTAGAACACACAGAATTGGTTCTGAAACGAACAGGGAACAACGAAACCATTAAATTGTTAAGCTTTGTATATTACTAAACAGTTATAGGCCATATGCCTGGGAAATTACCAGAAATAACTTTTTTCTTCACCAAAGAAATGCCAGAATCTTTTATCTATATCCAAAGGAGCGGGGAAAAAAAAGCCATAGAACAGACTAGGGACAACTTATAGGTGCAGTCTGCCACATACACACGCAGCTGTAAATCTTTTTGGTTGCTTCATATGCAGGTAGGAGGTTTGAGTGTAAAAAGACATCATACTGATCATCCTTTGGCCTTAATTTGGGGACTTCCAGAGCTAGCAGAGTGAGCCAATGTAATTCCAGCTAAGGACAAATTCATCTCAGTGGGAGCTGTAGCAGCAATCTGCATCACAGATAAAGAACATGAGAACATGAGATGTATTGCTAAAATGAACTTTATATGACTTTTACAGTTTTCAAGTACTGCTGAATGAAAAAAAATGTGTTCATATGACTGTTCATGGATAATTAATAACGAAGATTGGAAGCATCATGTAGCGAACTGAAAGTTACTAGCCAAATCAAAGTTGGCAAATACAATTTTTTCTAGAGGCTAAAGTACCTATTGCTAGCAAATAATATTTGTTGAAGTACTGCTAGTAAAATACATTGCTAATTAATAGCACAGATTGAAACTTCAGGCCTTTAAAGTGATGACATAAGTCATTTTGACTTCAGTATGGTTAAGATTAATGAATACGTCTTCATGTAAGTAGCAATGAAATAAATACATAAATAAATAAATTCCCTATTATGTTGCCAAATCTTTTTTAAAATTCAGCTGCACTAAGCAATAATTTATTATCAGCTACTCTCTGTATCAAAGGCGGCTTCTGTGTTCAAAAATGGGCCAGTTACTGAAGTCACTGACAGCAACCATTTGTATTTCTTCATGGTTCTTCATCAGCGAGTGGGGAAACTTGCTTCACTTCTCTGTGGTCTGGCATTCAAACAAAAGTTTAAGCTGTAACCTTTTTACAGTCCTTTAAATGCGTTGTTTTCACCAGACAGAAGGTTCTGCTATATGCCTCACAAAAAAGGAGGGGGGGGGGATAATTCACACTTTCCCACCTCCTTTTGTTTTTTTTTTTTCTGCTAACACATATGTGGTTATATGTTGTGGCCAACATATTTTGTAATTGACATTCATATAGATTTAACGGGCAAGAGGGACTAGCTCATTGGTAAACCCTGTCTCATTTATACAGAAATTTATTGATCTGAGAGGTTACCCAGCATATAAATTTAAAAGTGCTGCAGCATTAATTTCTCCAAAATGCACGGAAACCTCCCCCTTTGCGCTTAAGTAGCCGTCGGAGGCCACACAGGAACAGTCATGGCGTGGTTAAGCCTCCCGTTATTCCAGCCTTGCAGAGGCTGTCCTGTACTAAATGGCTAATGCATTTGTCTCACCGTGATGGATTAAACAGATGACCTGGAGGTGGGAGCCTGCAGAGGGTGCTTCATTAGGCTAAACCCCTCACATTCTCACCCATGCCATAGGTAGCTCTGACAGAAGGTTAGAAGCACAAAGATTTAGGTGCTCCTTCAGGATGTGAACTTATTACCCGTCTCAGGAGAGAAATGCAGTAAGAATACAATACTTCCTAGAACAGTACCAGGTCAGCCAGCATGGCCTTGAGTGTTATGGTGAAATCTTAACCTCAGTGAGTGTGGGAGGAATGCTTTCAATAATAAACTCCGATACTGGGTTCGGTAGAGGAGCTGATGCTGGTTTCCTCATCTCCAGAGATCTTTTCCCTTTGCATGTAATCACATACAACAGATTGTACTATCACTTTGCAGCTCCCTTCCTCCTTCTAATACTGATCTCTGGTACTACGAAAGGAGGAAGATAAATATTGATTTTCAAGAGGGTGGCTTGCCTCTTTCATACAGCCCATCACTGTCCTTTCCAACATCTTTCACCATATGATCTGACACCTACCTGAAAATAGACCTGTCTACTCCCATGTGTCAGACAGGCTTCAACACAGACAGACACTTTTAAGAGAAGAAAAGGAAAAAACACTGAGGAAAAGGAAAGATTAATTCTACAGACCTAGAAGAATCTATTCAGTCAGTCCATTAATTACTTGTCAAATCTCATCAGGGAAAAGATTAACCACTTCAGAAATCACAGCTGAAGAGTCTGAGTTACTATCACTTTAGAGAAGCAAGGCATGATGTTGGTCTTCGTACATATTGCCCTCCCAGCTCCAACTAATGACCTAGCCAGCCCTGTATTGTCTCTTTCATAGTTCCCAGATATTCAGAGGCAAAACCCCTCTACTGCCGGTAATTTTTAAATAGAATGTCTGTAAGATCTTTTTTCCCTTAAAAATTCATTTATTTCCAGAAACAGCATCTTCCAAAAGAGGGGCGGCAGGAGCGGCGTTACCATCACTCCTTCCCAGCAGGTCTGCACAAGCCTAGTACAAAAATAACAAGGTGCAGTAGGTGGTAAGGAAATGTTACTTGTTCGTGACAAGAGATGGTTTAGACTTTTAAAATTTTCTTCCTGAACAACAGTTTGGGGGTAGCCAGCTGTTACTGTATACTTTCTTATGCCTTGCTTTCAGCTTGCCTGGAGTTTAAGAATTATTGTGGCCAGACCTACTGAACACCACAAATCATTCAGTTTCATCCAGAAAATTGTATTATGTCTAAACAAGTTCACAAAGTCATTTTATTACTCAATGGACTCAGCTTTACATCAGTGGCACAGATGCGACCAGTGTTTGCCCAAAGTCTTAAGAGGAAGGCATTGGACACGTGAGGTACAGGTGAAGTGTACCCAGATGACCTCACCAAGATCTATGATATAAACAAAGGCAATCAAAAAACTGTTTAGCCTTCGCAACCCTAAATCAGGTGATCTGTAATCATTTAACACTAGTCAGCCATCTG
Source organism: Haliaeetus leucocephalus (assembly GCF_000737465.1). NCBI lineage: Eukaryota > Metazoa > Chordata > Aves > Accipitriformes > Accipitridae > Haliaeetus > Haliaeetus leucocephalus. Next base: position 5,361,170 of record NW_010973231.1, read on the forward strand.
AAAATTAAAATTCTCTGTAACCTCTCAACGCATGGGGCTATGCTGTTAATTGTCTCATTCTTGACAATAGCTAATATTTCATTCTCCAGAGGGAAAAAACCCCGACTTTTCAACAGATTTATGTAGGCTTCTCTGCATCTAAAGATGGGGAAAGGAATTATTATTAAGCTTTAGAGAATGACATTTAATTGTAATTGCTAACTTAAAGCAAAGTGTTATTTGGCACTTTGAGTGTTATACAGGTGCTCTGGTCTTCATTAATGCCTACAAAGACAGGGGATGAAACTCATGGATTTTAAAAGCAAAGGGACTATCCCAACAACCGTCCCTTTCTTCCCTCCCCTTTCTGCCATAGATACGCTCATTCAAACACAACCACACAGAAAATAAAAATTTGCTTTTAAATAAATTCTCTTCAAATTATATCAAGCCTGATTCTAAAGTCCCTGATGGCAAGTACACTTTCTCCCTCGATGTTTGGTGGTTAGTTGCATTGCTACTCCTATGCTGCTAGGAGACATTTTATTTAAAGTTTAATTTTTTGTAACTTCAACTTCCAGCAACTGTATTTTGTCATGTCTTTATCATCAGACTTGAAAAATCCTCCACCAGCCAATATGTCACCTTTCAGCCTCCTTTTCTATGAATGGAAAAACTAAGCTAACCTGAATTCAAGAAAAGTTGTGAGCATCCTTTGAATTCTCATTGTATTTTAATGTTCTTCAAGACTGAGCATTAGGCCTGGACATAATGTTGTATAGAAAGGCAAGACCATTTTCCTTCTAACACTCAAAATTACACTTATTTTAATCCCAACTTTGAATAAATCTTTTTGTTGCAACATCATTTTTTCTTGAAATCCTTCATTTTACCCTCACTTCTAAAAGACAGATAAATTACATCTTTGTTTCATAAGTACTTTTGAAAATTAAAAAATGACTACAAACTCACTCCCTGACTAGCATCTTTTTTTTATTGTTTGAAATTTTTTTTTTTTGCTATAGTTATTTCCCTACTAGCACAATGGTGAATGTGCAACCATTAATAGTCTTTTTACAACACTCTACATACAAACTTTCTTGTTATTTTATTCTATAAAATACAATATGTGATCCAACCACAGGAAATGTATGTACATACTTTGAAATATAGACATTAATATAGGAATGACATACTGTACAATTCTTAATTTATATTTTAGAATTGCAGGATATAGAGATTAAAAAACAGAAAATGTGATCCGATCATTTTAAAGACTCTCTCTGGAACAAAGACTCCAATTTTAAAGACTCCAAGAAATTATGAGTCCACTGTCTGTCCAGATCAGAGAATAGCGAGAGATTACCTTTAACTCCAATATGTCCTTAATTCTTGCTGGATTGGCTGTGAGATGATATAAACGCAGCCTGTCGTTCTGATATCTTTGGCACTTTTTGAAACTCAAAGTTCTTCAGAGAAAACATGATCCATAATTATATATCTATGGGTATTTTCACATATAGAGATAGAAAAAACAGAATTAAGATATCTGAAGAGCGAGACTTATCTTCGCTAATTTAGTATTCTAAAAGTTAGCTACCTCATCTAAATTGACTGATTAGTGCATAGCACCCAAAAGACAGGCATACACCTAGTTTATTCATTCACACCTCAATTAGTTAATTAATTTACACCATCTGCCTCTATTACCATTGCCTCCTAGAATTTTCACCTCTCCAGGCGCCTCGTTCCGAGGTAGCTAACATTTCAGCGTACACGTCCCCATGCCACTTTCCTGGGATGTAAGGGGAAGTGAAACAGGGGCACAGGCAGGTGTGTTCTGCAAACAGCTGTTTCCACTGAGAGGGTCGCCGCTTGCCAGCTGTTCCCCAGCTGTTGGACACACTCTCTTACCATTATGCTGATAATGCTCCTTTGCACAGCTCAGGTGAAACAAGTTGGATTGCTTGGATGAGCTCTTTAAAATGTCTAATCTTATTTTGAGTGAAACATGTTCGGGATCCCCAGGGTTGGGGAAAATGAGCTGGTTTAATTTAGGCAGTTTAAAAAGTAAATCCTGAATAACTCAGCACGTTTTGACTGAAAAGGGGTGAATAAGCGGCACAGCTATGTGATCAGTCACTGTTATATTCCTATTTTAGTTGCAAATGAGACAGAATAAAGACCGAGGTAACTTACTGTTGGTACTAAAGCAACATTGGTAATGCACCTCACACCTGTGAACTCCTCATCTCCCCAGTCTTACAGAGATCAAACATTTATTGGAGCTCTCAGGCACAGAGCTGACACTCACAGCAGTTCAGTGTTTATTTACTATTAACCAGGTCAAGAATCTGGTCCTTCTTTTATTACCTCGTTGCTGTAAATCCCCGGCCTTTATAAACCTTATCAGAATTAAGGAAGTCTGGCATCATGCGGGTTCATAGCTCTCATCTGGATTCTCCGGCGTCTCCTATGTTTCAAGTGCCAGCCAAGGCGTTCCCAACCCCTCCCTCCCACGCGGACCCTCGGGTGTCAGATGAGACACTTCCCTCCAGAGGTGGCACCCATAAGGTCTCACTCTCCTCCTCCAGACACCTTTTCCATGACGCCCATCTTCGAGGCAGCTGAGGCTGTCGCTTCCTGTTGCCTCTTTGTTCGGAGAGCTTTGGGGTATGATAGGTGTGGATACAATTACACATGCAAATACCCCCCAAAATAATGATCGTATATGTTTTGTTCTCTTATGGCAGTCCCGATGCATCGCCACAAAACTAATACTATTCACTGAAAGCAAGAATTTAAGTTGTTTACATGGAAGTGCTAAAAAAAGTACATCATCCTTTGAATGCGTTGCAAGCTTGATATAAGCTTCTGCCTTTATAATGACTTACATTTTGTTGAAAAAAAAGCATTCCTCTTTAATCCAGATGGGTTTTTTTCAGAGGTTTGGGATTTTTTTATCTTAGCGTGTGTAGCACTTCTTGAAGAAGATTAGCGTGTACTTTGCATTTAAATATTCTGCACAGATCAGCAACATTATCAGAAATATCTCTGGGGAAATGCTACAAATTATGAAAGGACTGAAAGTGTTTTTTAGTTTTACATTAATACTCATTTAAGCTATAATCTTTTAATGATATTATACCATAAAAGCCTTTCACTTCATAGAATTCAGGAAAGAGAAGACTGTAAGAGATTCATTATAAACAAATGTTTGACTCCATCCTTGGCAGCAATATGCAGTATGTCTCCACTAGGTCTCACCTAGAAGTGAATAGTGCTTCTAAACTTGACTATTTTTCCTCATTGATTATATATAAAATCTAGAAGAATAGGTTAAATATACATATCTAAAATTAGATGAGAAAAGCCTCAGCCACAGAGTCCTGAAAAACAATCACTTTTGTACTTAGGCAAAGCTTTAACGGCAAGGTGATCTCTGAAGAAGTTCCTATTTTAGTCTGAAGTTATGCGAGCATTTTAGTATCAGCTGTGAAACTGATGATCAGCTCTTAAAATCCTTGCCTGGTTTTATGTTATGTGTGTTTGTTATGCAGGGCAGCAAGTACAATGGACATGTTTTTCTGCCAAAACAGGTCGCGAGCCTGGACACAGGAGCTCTGATCATCCACCCTGCTAGTCCTTAGCTCCCTTGCTGCTTTGGGCTGCTCTGGGTAGTCTTCTCAAAGACAATTCCAGTTTATGGTTCTGGAAACAATTTACCCTGGGAACTGATCCCAAAAGCCAGCACGGAAGAAGCAAGAGACAGAAGCAGAGTTTGGCTCTGGAGGAACCGGCAGTGTTTGCCCCTGGATGCACTTATGTCACACAGGACCTCATGCAATACCACCCCTCAGTTTCACACTATAGGAATATCATTGCTACATATTCTTACATTACACCAAAAACTTTGAACTAAAAAAAACCCCAAACCATAAAAAAATAGTCTGACCAGTGGGAAATTCCAGAAGGAAACTCAGAATTAATTGCAAGGCAAGTTACCATAGAAGAGGCTAGCTGTCAGCAAAGTGCACACGAGCTTGTCTGTACCTCTTGGCTTCTGGGCTAGGGATCTTTTCTGATTTTCACTGATTTGTTTCTCGGTATAGATGCAGGCATTGGAAATGTGCCTGGTAACACTGGTAAAGATGAAGCTCTCCACAAACTCTTGCCCAGTGCAAAGGAAGCAAAGGTCTGTTGCGTGGAGAAGCCATGCCTTGGGGCCAAGCCTAGACGTCTTCTCTGCCTCCCTCCGCTCCAGTAGCTGCCAGTCTCCCCCCAGCAGCACCCAGTCTCCCCCCCAGCAGCACTTATTCCAGGTTTCCTTCCAACGGGATGGTGATTAAAACCCAGCGGGGAGGCACACCTTTCCTCACTCATCTTATATGAAGTAACCAGAATATCCCCCCCACACACCTTCCCATTTGCTCATATTCTAACGAACAGAGATTTCTCTCAAGACCTGGGAAGAAGAAATCCTTTATTTCCCTCTACTTTCTGTGCAGTAAGGGAAGATCTTGTCAACAATGCCTCTGAGAGAAAGCCTCAGGCCCACAGAGGATCTTTAGATCTCTATTGATCCTTTTCAGGGTGCAGATATATTTAGCTACTCAATGTTCTGTTCTTTACTGGCAACAGGGGGAAAGTAGCTTGTACCAAACTGGGATAAATGAGAATTGTTATTCCATTCATGCTCTGATTCTATTCATTGGGAAAATTCGTATCTGTGCAACAGATCTCACAGTCTTTAAATTAAGTTTGCTAAAAATCTAAGGTTTTGGGTTGTTTTTTTAATATTTAGGGTGGGGTTCTAAATCTCGAAACTTGCTCTAGCCTATAATCATGTATTATAATCAAGCTGTCAAGCGTTTTCCTACAAGCTGTGGTAATTTGGGAAATCTTTCTATGCACCATTTGTGGTCTCCAGCTGATATCATGCTATTAAATTGACATATTATGAAATTACAGTGTACAGATGTGACTTTTGATGCCGCAATACATGCTTTTCCTTTCCACAGCAGGGCAGCCCACGAGGATTTCTGTGCCTAGGCACTGAGCTATAGGGTCCTGACTTCACAGAAGGGTTTCAGATGTGAGCTGTGCGCTTGGGGAGAACGTGCCTCAGAGCCCAGAGCTAGAAGCGGTGCTAGCACTGTGCTCAGGCTCCAGCAATTTACAGCATATGAGATCCCATAAAACGTAATGCTAACACAACCGTCTGGAGAGCATCCAGTCAGGGAGGGAGCTCTCCTGGAGCTGTGTGCCTGACACAAGCCAGAATCAAACTGTGCATATTAATTTTGATAGAATTGGGGTTTCTTTTTATTTTTTTCCCTGCTTTATCATGTATTATTAACACACTGCCTAAATAATTCCTTTAATTATACTTAAGACATTGAAAAAATGAAAGGTTCTTCAGCAAAGGGAAGACAGAACAACTTGACAGGTATAAACAGCAGGGCAGAACACGAGCTATTTAAGCTAATGTGTAACATGGGTACAATAAACTGGGAGGCAATGGAGAGAGAGCTTTTGCACAGAAATTATACAGACAAAATGTATGCCAGTTTTCAGATGATGATGATGAATTTATGAAAGGGACTATAGAATCTAGGGACCTGTAATGACCCAGGTTCCTAGTTACGTTTCTACGTAGACTTGCTAGGGAGTTGAACTATTTATGTTTCTGCATAGCTAATTGTGCTTTTGACTTCTTTGAAGAAAGCAAGCAGAGTAATGTACTCATAACTTTGGGGATTCTGTTGTCAGGACTTACAAACTAATCACTTCACCAGTAACAGTTTCTCCTCTCTGGTACAGCACACATCCCTCCCATTGCCCGGAGCAATGAGTTGGTTGGGAAAGACACAACTGATTTATTTTTCTGAAACAAGCTATTCCTTTTTACATTTTGGAATATTTGAAAACTTTCAGTTGTTCTATAAAGTGGCTGGAAAGTATGGTAGAACTCATAAATCTTTTCTTTTTTCTTGCCCCCGCCCCCCCAAATATCTGAAACACATGTGTTTCCACCAGGTCTAGTGAACTCACTGGAGGCTAGTAAGAAAAGATTCTCATTCTCATGAGTGTGCCTGGCCCCGCTCCACAGTGTACAGGCAGCAGGAGGAGAGTGAGAGAGGCCACGCTTTCACCCATCCATGCAGTGCTTGGGTAAAAGTGCTCAGGATAAATTATTTGCTCTGCGTAGGTGCTAGAGAGAGGAGGAGACCATACAAGTATAGCTAAATAATGTGTCCTTGAAAAAAAAGCACTTCAGCATGCAGCTTAAGCAGAATCTTCAAATACTCTGCGTGGGAAATGGGGGTGTTGCAAAACTAACACATAAACTGGCAGAATCTGGCCCCCTGCCAGGAGCTTAAGGGTATTAAAACTATATCAAAAATACATTTTGGGGACAATTTTCATTCACTTAATACATGTGAACCGTAATGTAATTTTACCTAAATGTTCACAGGTTGCACATTTTACCAGCAGAAAACTGGAAAACTCTGCAATATCTTTTTGGTCTTTAAATCCTGTATATCACCATATTTACAGAGCACAATACTCATTTCTAAGCAGTATTTGCTTATTTAAGACCAGCTGCTTCCTGACCCAAAATGCCATTTAAACAAGTAATCCTAGCTCTCTGACAGCCTTACTATTTGCCCTTTCAGTAAACTTTTTTTTTCTTTCTGGTATGTGAGCACTTGCACTCTCACCTGCAGTTCAGATCAGCTCCCGGTACCTCGGAAGGCTACTGCTTTGCTGTGAGAGTGTGATTATAAAAAAACCCTAGTTTTTATTATCAGTAGTGGTCTTATTCACACCCCCAATCAACCCTGAAATTGATATTCTTCATCTGATCTGCATAGGTCATCTGGCAGGTCGCTGCCTGTGTTACATTACACCAGTGTTTTTCCACTAACCCAGTTAACAAGGTTAACTAGAAACGTGATGGACAGAAGAGAGAAGCTGGACACATGGCACATATTATTTGGTTTAGAAACTAGTAGAGGTTCCTCTGTGGCAAGAACATATGAATAAAAGATTTGTGACTTAGTCAAAATAATTTTAGTTTCTTGGGGTTTTTTCTGAATGTCAAAAATCTTGACAGACCCAATCATGTCCCTCTCTACCCTCTCAACTACAGCAAACTCATCTTGAAATAAACTGTTTGCCTGAAAGCAAATGGAAAAAAAAAAAAAGAAGAAGAAGAAAAAAGCTATTTTGCTTGCTGGCGAGACTTGAGAGAAGAGTTTTATAAATTTAACTGCCAATATACCATCTGCCTCTGCTGCTCCTTTGAGCCTAGTTCTTCTAATTGTGTCTCTAACAGATGACAAAACCCCTAGATTCCTCTTGGGTACTGTAAAATAATAACAATTAAAACATGAATAATAATAATTAATGAAGCACACATGGTGCAGTAAGTCTGCAGTCTGAATAGGCTGCTTATTCTTCCGGAAGTCTGTGCATTCAATATTTTGTCTTGAGAGATAACTTTAACAGGCATTCCATTGGATGCCTGGAGCTGTGGCCACCAGGCTTGGGAGGGCAACTTTGCTCAGAAGGTGCCACGCTGCAGCAGACTCTATGTTCTGCAGCACTTTATGCTCTTCAGTTTCTACTGACAATAAGCAATTTTAGCGGGTGAACCACCAACCAGTGGGCTGAGCAAGCTGTGTTTTAGACATGAAAGTTGTATGAGGATAGCTACCCTTTTTTCCAGCCGTTATGGTCGGCACCTCAAAAGCCAAAGTGAAAAATCAATTTATTGCAGTTCTTAGCTGTGTTCCGGTTAATTTTTTGCAGCTCTGCAAATTTAAAGCAACATGTTACTTCACACACTTGGCAATGGAAGTATCAGACTTATGTAACAGATCTGCGAAAAATCTGCTGGGAAAAAAATTGATGTCACTTTTCCCAGCTGTAACATGTGCTGAAGGAACCTGGGTTATGAACTCCAATGATCTCCAGGTGATCCTTGAGTCTTTAGGAAAAATGGTACACCATATAAATATATAAGGAATAAGCCTTGGGCTTCTTTAACATGTACCAGCAGGCTGGTCCAACTCAAGTTAGACCATGGGCTGTTGCTCAAGAGTTATGGACCAGCTCGTCCAGTCCACCCAGCATGGCCTGTCTGGGCTGTGAGTGCAGCCAAGGATCGAGCGGTGTCCAGCGTTCAGGCCTGCGGCAGCAGACCGTGGTGGTTAAACTCCACCTTTGTCCAAACGCTAGGGCAGAGGACACTCATATGGAGTTTTTCTGAAGACTTTTCTGAACCTTTAGAGGCTTTCGTTTCTTAATTTGTATTTTTAGTTTGACGCTTTCAGAGTGCCCAGGAAGAACTTTTTGGGGGAGAGGGTTAAAACTTGCATGCAAACTGCTGGAATTGTGAGTAAGAATACCTGTAACTTGTGATTAACTTCATGCAGTAAGCCATGTGTTCATAAATTCAGTCCATTATTAATGTTTTCCACTTTGGCCACAGCTGCTCAGTGAAGATGTTGGCTGGTTTTCTTCTCCCTGGTGGAGCAGTGGCTGTGCCCCAAAAGGCATTTTGACATTTTAGCACTGAACACTGCTTTCAGCAAAATTATCCTCCCACAATATGGAATTTTCTTCTCTCCTCTCCGTGAAATATGAAACATGACTGTGAAATGCTTAATTTTCTGCAAAACTGAAGATACTAATTTTCTAATTTTCCCAGTCCCTGTTTCCTGTTTAGTCCTGGAGTAAGGTTCACAGATGAAAAGAATTAAAAAGTATTTTTGCATATAGCTGCATATCCATTTAATCATCTCTTCTGGCTAATTGAGATGTAAGTAGCCATGAAGTTAGAAACAACTATTTAAAAAATCCTATACTGATGGAAGAAATAAGATCAAATACAACACCAAAAGTTCCTCCAGTTTACTGACATCCAGAATTTCCTCAGCTGGCATTAAAACAATGAACATTCAGGTCTCATGGTCAAATGCCTTTTCCTCATGTTTTTTTATTGTTGATGCTGACTGTAATCTAATAGTAGAATGAAGCCCAGATAGATGATGATTATCTGCTTTCCAAGCCTACTCAGCAATTTTTGTCTGTTGCCTGAAGCTAATGACTTCTAAGTGAGTTCAAAACACTGGAAAATGCATTTTGTGTAAGAACTCTTCTATATTTATTAGAACTTATCAAATGTGTTGTAACAAAATGCAACAGACAAAATTCCTTTTACTTATTATCTTGTTTGACAGCTTATAATCACTGAAGTGAATTAATTAAGCCTTATGATTTTTATTGTAGATTTCTGATTCAATAATTAAGGGAAACTAGTAGTATGAATAAAGATAAATATAGAAACATATAATTTGCTTATAGACTTCTTCATGATGCAAATTTCTGTTGCCACATTCATAAAGCACTGAGCGCTACATACTAAATTGCAGTTCATTTAGATCCAGAATTTGCCACGGATTTCTCATCTTCCATAGTTCTAATCTTAATGATTTCCCCTAGCTACATACAAATGAATTGGTCTGTATCTGTACTTCTCTTTATTATGCAAAGCAACTTCGCATTTAGCAGAAATATTTAACAACCCTTTTTGTTAAATGATCATAACATAATAACTACTTATGTAATCAATTTTTCTGAAGCCTTACTTGTATGGAGATCTTGGCGTGAGCTGTAAGCAGGTTTCTGCTGAATGCTGTAATAGAACATTTGTTTTCAAGATAACTTTCTATTTTCAGTTTTCAATGTCTCTATTTAATTTGGGGAAGAAAGCATATGCCTGCTTGCAGCCAATTTAACAACTAAATTTCCCATAAAAGCCTATGTAGAAATAGTCTTAGAGATCTTTAGAGATCATGAAAACACTACTAGCATAGTACCTGTATTAGAGTGTCTAAGAGCTCACTTTGATGGAATTACAATAAAATACAGTATGTCTGACACATCAATATTTATCTTGCTCTCTTCAGGTAAGTGAAGCAAGGTTCACTTCACTCAGATAAATGGTTTAGCTGGCGACATCCTCCATCTCAGCCAAGGCATGAAAGAAGTGGCTCCCACCTGGCAGCAGTAAAGAATAACTGTCTGGTAAAAACTAAAAGTAAAGGATCCAAATGGCTTTTTCCAGGAGCCTCCACCAGTGGCTGGCCCAGGCAGGTAATAAGAATTTATAATAACAGGCCAGACATCCAATGGACCAGTCAGGACAACCAATTTTAACATGTGCTCCAAGCCTGTGCGTTGACTGGAGGAAACAAGTCTTACAGAAGAGAATCAGCTTATAGAAACAAAATGAAATATAGATCCCCAGTCATTTACTGAGGGAAGCAAAGAAAGCATGATAAAAGCACAGGACCCGTTACTTTTAAGGCAAGTCAAGGAGTCACTGTAATGGGAAAAAGAAGAGGCTTTCTCTGATCTTGGGAATTAAAGATAGTCTCAAAAGAGGCAGTGAGAATATTATATAAACAAAATGTGCCAGAAGCCAGCTCTGGACCAGAACTGTAAAACCTTGGCCATTCAAAGAGTTTAGCTAAATTAGGGGACTATCTGTGGCAGGATGTTCTCTAAGGGCATATTAGAGTGGAGCCCTCACCAGCAGCTATCACGTGCATTTTGTTCTACGCAGGCAGCCCAAGGGTCAGAGACAACCATTGTAGGGCTAAATCAATCTTGACCATTTAAAGACTAGTTCAGCTAAAGTTATGCTGTTAAACAACAAATGCTACCAAAAGAAAGAAATATTTAATTTTTTGTTCGTTTCTGGAGAGGGTTTTTTTGCTTTGTTTTGTGGGTTTTTTTCCCCATGTGTACTACTTTAAATTTTTGTTTGATTGTGTTATATCTACCAGATCTCTGACCTAACCTATGTCCTGTAATAACGAAAATACCCTTGCAAACGGCTGTATAGTACCGTATCTTTCTTTGAGTCATTTACTGCAGATTATATTCTTCCTGAAATTGATCTAATGTCTCAAGCTGGTAAGAAACTATCTGAACCTTCACCTTCATTCTTTTTGCAACTGTTTCATTAACCAAAGCAGACTGAAAACACGTATGGATTGCAGAAGTCCTCTAGGCTATTGGCCTGTTGTTTTCATAATCTTATTTTTAAAGGTCAAAACATCCTCCAATGCAACAGAGGTGAATGCATAGGGGAAACGAAAGATTCTTAGTATTCCTCAAAGGCTGGAAGTGTTTTCACTTGGGGAGAACAAATTTTGAAAGCCAGCGTCATGAGCAAATTTTACACTGAACCAGCCAGACAAGGCGCTACGGCATCTGCCTTGGTCACTAGTCCCTCCCAGGTCAAAGCTGGCTGCAGAAAGCCCCTTGTCCTTCTCAGTAACAGAGGAGATCCCCCTCTGCCTTGCCTGCAGCATCCTCCGCCGGGACCCAACCTGTGGAGGGGCAGCGCTGCAGAGCACGATTTGGGTATCTGCCCGTGACAGGCGATCGCTCAACGGCCTGACATCTCCCCAGCTGACTTTTATGAGAAGAGGAAAAGACTCAGCGGGAGAAAACAGACAAGTGAGAGAATGAGAGGTCAAATATTTACAGCAGAGCTGTAAGAAAAGAGGTCTGAAATCCCAGGGCAAACGGTAGCAGGGTGGCAGGGAAAACAAAATATGGGGTAAAGTATAAACACACAATAATTCACTGTAGATTGCTGTGCAACACAGTATCAAATAGCATAATTTACAATGCTAATAATTCATGGGTGGTACAAGTTACCGTTTCCATCATTTTAGACTTTTGCATCCAGTTACAGAAATAGGCTTGAAAACTTTCAGGGATCTGGATTCCAGGTCACTATACAGGCCCTTGCCAAGTACTTTGTGTAGGATTTCAAAAGGAAATGCATCAGAGATTTAGAAATGTTTTCTTCCAAAAGGAAAATGTATTACTTAAGATTTGTAATGTCTGTAAACATTTCTAGGTAAGAGGTGAAATTAATATTTAATTTTAGTTCACGTAAATTAACAGGTAGTTACATGATGCATGAAAGCTGTATGCATCCTTTGTTTTTGTTGCCATACAAAAATTTCAATCACATTTTTTAAGGATTTTAAAAAGCATAAAGCTACAAATTCTCTTTCCCAGAAGAGAACAGAAAAAAATCTTATAACTACATATTTGAAAGCAAAAAGACCTCTGGTTTTCAATCCAAAGAAACAAAAGTAAATTCATATCCAACAAACCAAAGATTGGACTCTGGGGAAAAAAGGATTTAAACTTTTATGCACCCGAAGAAACCAAAAAATATCTATAAAATAAAATAACTCTAATCTTTACAGTGATGATTCCACCTTCTGGTATATAATCTATACCTACCTCTAGCAATCAAGCTTCATGATCATCATTGTGCAAAAGAAGATGCAGGAAAAGGTACCTCGAGACTCAGAAACCTTGTCATTAAGTAGGACTCAGCTGGATGAGGATCCTACACAAATCCAGCCCAATGGGCACCAACTGCTGAGCAACTTCAATTTTAATATTTAGCTGGAGAAATGTCTGGAATTCAGGTCCATGGCTTTACTGAAGAAACTGTTTTGCTTCTAAATGAACTAGGGAAAACAAAACTAAGCTATCACTGGAAAGCCAAAAATAAGAAAACGGCTCTTTTTATTGACGAGGGGGTTGAGTCCTTCTCTAAAGCACTTGGGTACTCCAGCGGGATGGAAGGATTTTGAACAGAAGTGGTACTCAGGGCTGGTGGGACCTTCTGTCAGGCTAAGCGTGAAGCTTCCTCAGACAAATGCTACCCAGGAAATTCTCCTCTCCTCTTCTCTCCACGTCAGAAGTGTCAAGATGATTTGCATCACCTCTACAAAAGTGAAGATAAACTCTTCTTACCACTGCAGGCTGAATCGTGTCAGACACACTGTGGAGTGATTTTGCCTCATCTGTATTCTGTCCTCATTCTAGAAGTTGAAAGAAAAAAACAAAGTGCAATCGCTAGCAGTTTTGCTTCATTAGCAACACTTGGAGAAATTTAAACTGACCTCTTAGATGCAAAATGCTTTTCATAAAGGATAACAAGATGCCTTCTTTTTAACAGCTCAGTCAGAACTTGAATAGTTTTCAGATGACTCTGATATTCTGGATATTAAAAAAAATGTAGTCTGATAACTGATTTCTTTGAGGTGTGGCATTTTCTCTGAAATTCATACTTCGGGAACAGATCCATATTTTGCAAGCAACTATGCAGTTGATTTAATTAAGTTAAAATCCACCCAGCTCTCTTTCAGGAAAAATATGTTATTTAGTACTGCTTTTTATAACATTTTTCAGATAGATAGTTTCCTGAAATGGAATGGAAGATTATGAAAGAACCAAGACACTGCAAAATGGGATCTGAATATGGATTATTTAAAAATAATCACAGGTAGCATTTGCAAGTTTTCATAGCGCTTGGCTAAAAATACCTGCTACATACTAGCAGCCCATTGTTTCAGGTAAAACATTGAACACCCACAGGGGAAAAATTTAAAGTTTTTTATTTAAAGAGATAAGTGCTGAAACACACACATACACAACTTCCCCAGCCAAAACCAACACAGCAGTTTGCCTCCTCCCAAATTCATCATCAACCTCTGCTTTTTACTACTGAAATTATTGTTTTGTAGAATTCATTATTTTGTAAGTTAGCTTTAAAGGCAATATTACATTCTGTCTTTGCAGTTCTGTGGCTACGTCTGTACTAGTAAATTAACTAAAGCAAGAGCTCAGATTTGAGTCCTCGAACGACTTGAACATCTATTGATAGAAGAGTGCTGGCAGGCTCTTAAATGAAATAAATATTACTCTCCCAAACAACTTCTGTGCAAGGTTCAGGAATGAGCACATTCAGGGGACCGTTCCCAATAATTATTTTGCCTGCCACCACTCTTTTGGAGGCTAACAGAGTTTAATTGTTTGGATACAGACCATTTCACACCAGCTGGCCTTGCTGCCAGAGACTAGGTTTCAGCCCGTTTAGTTTATTGGTTAGACTAGCAAACTTGTTAGACTACATCGGTGAAAAGATTAATACTGCCATGTGAGTTAAAACTTTCCTGGCTGAAGATAAAAAAGGACACATAAGAATGTCTTTCTTCAAAACTCACTTTCTTTTCAGTGTTTGGTGACAGACTGAACCTTGTCAGACCCTTACAAAAAGTCTTGCTGAAATAAAGGTGTCTCTGCTGTTTGCCTTAGGAAGAAAAATCTTTTTAAAAAGCAAGGAAATCTGGAAAGCCATTGAAAAAAGATGTCTGTGTGGTTCAAAGCAGTAACACTTTAACAAACTTGGGATTTTTATACCCAATGGGTGAATTAACAGAAATTTTCCAAAAGTAAAAATGTTCTTTTCACATCTGTTGTTTACAGTGACAGATCCTAACCTACATCTGCAAGAAGCTCGGGAGAAAATTCACAGTACATGTTGGGGGTGGATGCCTTGAACGCATGTTTATCTCCATCCCTGTGTCCCACCAAAATGGCCCACAGTGCCCAGGATCTCACCAGGAGCCGGGCAGCCTGTGCAGGTCTCTGCAGAAACTCTCACCAGTCCCAAACTTTTAGCTGTGCTCCACACTGTGGTCCAGACAGATGTACAGCTCTTAGTCACAGACTAGTTTGGGTTGGAAGGAACCTTTGAAGGTCATCCAGTCCACCCCCCCTGCAGTGAGCAGGGACATCTTCAACTCGATCAGGTTGCTCAGAGCCCCGTCCAACCTGACCTTGAATATTTCCAGGGATGGGGCATCTTAATTCCCTGTCTTGGAAGAGGCATTGAGGATAGCAGTACATGTATTTACCTTTCTTCTACTTATACGTAGAAAGGGACCTTCTACACCTGGATAAAGACCCATTTTATGCTGCTCAGCACTTTCCCTTACTTTGAACAGAAATAACTAGTAAATAACAAAGCAGTAAAGTCTTGGCTGCTTCTGTAACCACTAAGTATCAACAATATTATCTCCCATTCCAATACTTACCCTTGTTTATCTTCTACACCAAGAGGAAACAACTCATTTTCAGAAAGAATCATACAAAAGTTAACAACAAAGGTTGCATTATGAATGAGACTGCTTTTCATCAAGAAAACTTTGCAGTCTAAAAGTCTCATACACTGTTTTCTGCAATTAATTATAAAGGCAGTTAAGCTCTCAGCTATGTATTTTTCTACATTTATATTTATATATACACACACATAAATCTATATAGCTCCTCATGCACATATATACATGCGTATACATATATATGTGTATATATACCATATATACACACATAAATATACACATACCATATACATATACCATGGACATATATATAAAATATATATATAATGCATAATTAGTGCAGACACATACATATACATATATAATGCACAATTAGTGCATTATATCAGTGCACAACTATATATGCATATATATGAACTAATTGTCATGTAATTAGATGTCTAAGTGGTGACACTGGTGCACACAGGTTCAAGAAAACATACATATTCGGGGAAGTACTTCCTTCTAAATGGATATTTTCCAGAAACAAGCCAACAAAAACTGAAAAGATCGAAAATGTAGCTGCAGACATGCAAGTTCATTTTGAAACTATAAGCCAATTAGTTAAAAGAAGGAATTTTATATTACTTGTCCACAAAATTTATCAGCATCTTTGTATCTTACATAGTTGACACAGTCAAACTACACACTTTTAAGCCTATTTACTTAGTTCTCACTGTATACATATTTGAGAGGAAAATTCCAAATAAAAATATCTTGACATTTATCATATATATGTTACCTTCATGAAGCTTACAAGTTGCGTGGGCAACAGCAAAATTTGGCTTTAAAAAATAAAATAATTTGTTTCCACAAAAATGTGCATGAAAAAGTATGGTTTTCATTATCTATTTAGGTTGTAACATACTGCAGGTAATAATTTTGGTATTTGTTTTAAACTTGGTTGTTTTTTTAATTGGAATTTCACGTAACAGTAATTTCTTAAACAGGTAATGTAGAGACACAGAAGTGAAAAGTGTTAGCTCTATAAACAAACTAAATAAGCCACAATTAGGTTTAAATTCCTCTCACACCCATGGGATTATGAAATAACACATGGGAGACCTAAACTAAATAAGTGAAAATAAATAATCTAATAATGCCTTGGTTAACTTGATAACAACATTTACCATTCAAAAGAATAATGTGCCATGCTTAAACCGGCTGATTAATGATTGACGCTGTAACATTTTAAACCTGACTGATTGATCTATCAGTGTTTTACAGCTTTTGTCGTGCTTCACTCCTCTGTTGGGCTGGGGAAGAAGGTAATTTAGCGAGTTTCTTAGAGAGCCAGAATGCAGCTCAGAGGAGTTTATTAAGGTTGAATTAAATATTTTCCTTCATATGTATACATGTACTTCTCTAACAAGTAACATAAATAATATTTATAAAAACTAGTTTATAATTGAATGAAAAATGTTTAGCTCAGTTAACAAGCTGGATGTTCCATTCATTTTTGTTTGGACCCATTACAAAATATTATGCTAGTTCAGTGAGCTAAACCAAAACTCAAGTGAGAAATATATCAACTAATATCAGTGTGATCTGGACCAAGCATTCATCCTTCATGAAAAGAAAAACAGAGCTGATTGATTATTAAAAATCTTGTTAGCTAGAACAAAAAAATAACTTTTATTGCACTCTTTTCAACAGCAGTTGACTCTAGAAGAAATTCACAATTCCTGAATCTTGTCTACTTTCTTTTGAAGGGAAGTTCACTTCTTGAAATTTCAAATCTTCACTGTGAATCATTATTTTACCTTAAAATCTAAGCTATCAGTTTCATAACTGAGACTTTTCCTATATTTTAAAATGTAGCTTTTACTCTTGCATTCAGAAAACTTGGTTAGTGAAAGCTTGAAATGTGATGCTCTTTCTAAGGTAGTATTTGTTACTTTAACTATGGAAATTGAGATAAAAATGGGAGTTTAAACATTGTAGACTTTCAAAATATCTTACTGCAAATTCTGGAAGAAATTACCTAAGTTCTGGAATGAATTCCGCAGAAAGAATATGACATGATAGGCAGCCATTTGATTTTATTTCATGTGTAGTCATCCTAGAATGAATGAAGAACATTTATTAGAAAGTTAAACTCAAATGTACAAAAACTATGATGAAAACTAGTATTTTTAGTAATGTTTTCCCAATTATTCTTTATATTCCAATTTGAACTTGAATATTTATAGCATTATTGACATTGTTATAGCATTGGGGGGGGGCGGTGCAAAAGTATATCATATCATACACATATATATTACATAGCATATTTTATAAAATTTAAAGTTCATATTAATTGCATGCTATACTCTACCTGTAGACAGTCATAAATATGCATGTGTATTGACTATATACATAGGAAACTGAAATCAGATCAGTGGATTTTGTACCATATTTTATCATTACTGGATATATTTTAGGCATTTGTGTATCGTAAGAACACTATTTTTCATGTGTCTGAGTGCTTTCAAAACAGTTTCGAAAAACTACGTTTAACCTCTCCATGTAAAAATCATTTTTTCTTCAGAGAGTATGCACAAAAATACAGACTTGCGGAAGAACAAAATACCACCAAAAAAGCCACCACCCTGAGAAATCCTGAACAATGAGCTTTAGAAAAGAACAACGATTTGGTATCTCTTTTTCTGAAATGCTGAAAATAGCTTTCTGATGGTCCTGCACCCTGGTATTTAAACCCTGAAAATGTCCGCCTGTGAAAAGGGTGGATATGAAAACTGTGGGTTGATACTACTATATTTGCATCGCAGAGCAGGATAATAAAGAAAAGGTACGTAGCACAGAACTGCTGGAAGGTGTTCAGTGGTTTGGTGTGTGGACAGCCACAAGCAAAAAGTTTCAGAAAAGTGCCAAACAAGAAAGTACAGCGAAGTACAATAAAACATCTTTCTATAACATATCCATATGGTATGTCTTATCCACACCAAGTTTTATTTATAGTAAGTGTTTGAAGATCACGGGGGGGTCTATAAGTTACAGAGCTAAGTATATCAAACATGTATTTAGTTGCGCAGTAGAATGTATTAGAAATCTTTAAGGTTCCCAGCTCCACTGCAAGTCTAGCTCCTCTTTTGGACCATGCTTCTTCTGACCAGCATCCAGACACATCTTCAGAATAATAAGACCACAGTTACCTTGTGTACAATTTAGGGTTGGCTCAGAGCTTGATTCTGACCTGAGTAAAAAAGGGGGGAAAATGAGCAAAGTGCCAAAGCAGTGGCTGAAATAGACTGATTCCTGCTCACGGCTCTTGATCTGTGTTTTATAGTATATATATATTAACAACTTAGTCTCTTGAGTGTAAGTACATTCCTGCTATCAGATCAGGCAAGAAATGTGTGTGGTTAAGCTGATTGTAAAATAATTAATATAAGCGATAATCATTAAGAAGGACTGAAATAAAGGCTATGGTCAGATGTTACAATAAATACAGAATCACTGGACCACATAAAATTGCTAAGGCCACATGGGAAAAGTAGCCAACTGGGTCAAATTTGTTTAAGAAAATGTATGATAATAACTTTGAGTAGACAGATTTTCTCGCATTAGCAAGCTTAGCCTGATAGCACATTCAGCAGCCAGTATGTACCATTCTTCTGTCTCTTGCTTATTCCTCTTCCATTTTCTAAGCCCAGAACCTGCAAGCAGATGTTGGCCCGTGCCACATCCCTCTTTGCCAGAACGACTTCTCAGGATCAGGCTTTCTTCACCCACCACCACATTCTCTGAGCCAGAACCACTACTCAGAAAGACCTTTTCATCCTGGTACTCAATCAAACCACTCATACGGCTTTTCAAAGACACTTAAGAAATAGCTCCTTTTATTTTTATTCCAGACTCTCTGTCTCTTGACCATCCCGACACCAAAGAGCTTTATTCTCTCCCACCAAATGGCAACCAGAATTAAACCTCAGATGTGAGCCGATCCTGACAGAGAGTTAGGATGCTAACTGCTCTGAGACTGCACTCCGCAATTTCTGTTTGCCATGTTCCCCACTGGACCCCTACAGAAGCAGTGAACCTGTTAGAAAGAGAGGGAGGCAGTCCAGTAATCATATATTGAAGAGAACAACAGTCTCTTCTATTTTCTTGCTGAAGTCTCAGCTGAAGCCAGACTGCGATGTGTACTATGTACAATCGCTAAGGCAAAAATAGCAAACTGGAGGAGGTTTGGGATAGAATGGGTGACTGCAAAGCAAAAGGACACAGTCTTGGAAGGGGAAATGTGAACAAACACCCAATTTAATAAGGTATAATTTGCCATCATGTAGGAAGGAGTCTGCAAATGCACAGTCCTCACTACAGAAGGAGCAGGAGCTGTTGTAAGCAATGCTAATCCTCACCGCTGATCCTAGCAAGTGCAACATCTGTCATTAGTTAGTGCTCTGCAAAGTTGAGCTGTGCTCAAACTTTTGTTTTTCATTTTACATTTTCAGTAAAGTTTTGCTCTTCTCTTTCATTTGCCTGACATCTTTACCTCAGTATTTCTAGAGGAACAGATCCGTTAGCAGGGCTGGGAAAATGAAAGACTGGGATGTCAGGAAAGGAGTCTGGAAAGTCAGGAAAGGCTGGAGGCAGACAGCAAAAAGTGAAGATAGGAACAGGAGACAGAGCCTATGAGGGACTATTTATTTCAAATTAATAAGCACACGTGTTCACAAAGGGCAACCAGGCTTTTTACACAAAATTTTCAGCAGAGCATCAAACGTAAGTTAGCTTTCCTGCGTGACAGGGAAGAAATGAGGAAAAAAATGTACTAGACACTGCTCTTTGCATTTGTCTTTTTCTCACTTCCAAAATTCAATCACATGCTCTTGCAAGGTCTAGCAAATACTGTGGAGGTCACCCTAGAAATGATGCCAGTTACAGACTCTGCTGAGATTTATGCTCTATAAGCACCTCTTTCACTTCAAAAACTGGCAATGGAGAAATATGCAGACTTTCTTTTACTTTTCTCTGCATGAAAGACCTTGGACAGTAAGAGACAGTAGAGAGATAGAGTAAGTTTAAGAAGGCAGGACTAGCCATATCACTGCAGCAACACCTCAGTGAGACCCGATGGAAGGTGAAAATAATTTTATTTTATAAAAACACTGAAACATAAATGATTTCATGCACTCAGTTACACTGTCATACTCACATTCTCACAAGCACCAAGGAGACATCTGCCCATGCTGCAAACACCGAGACCCTAGCAATTCTGCCCAGATTTCCTTGTGACTGCAGGAGGGACGAGGGATGCCAGCTACTGAGTCCTCCTGATGTTTCCTGTGTCTTGCTTAGATATGCAACCCCATGCATACCTAAGCCTTTTGTCTGATTTTTGTACCCTCCTATGGGCTGACCCTGACTGTGATTTTTGTATCTCCATCTGCCCCAGGCAGGGAGTCATTAGGATTTACTCACTGTCCTTTTTCTACTTATCTAGGTGTATTTTGGCTCCTTCCCTGTTCTTTGTCTTCCCTCAATCACCTTTTAATGGCTTGAGTCTGTCCAGAATTGGCTTGTTTTAGGCTTTCCCTTTTCTTAGGCTGTTATTTTCAGAGCTGGGTGTCCTGAGAAGCAGCACATCTATGTGCTAGAGTCTTGGTGACCTCCTATTCAAGATGCCATTGGGACCTGTCCTCCTTACAGCCCTTTTCCTACCCTCTGGTGCTTCTGGTGCTTCCCTAGCCAGACATTTCCCTTATTTCTTCATTCAGACTGGTCTTAAGGTTTCTGTGCCAATTTTATACATTAACTTGTATTGTTTCAAGAACCCTTTTGTACTTTTTGGACATATCCCCAGACGCAGAAGTAGCGTAGAGAACAGATACTGGCTAAAGCTCTAGAAGTTTTTTAGGTTACTAGAAGACTTGCTGCAGTTACTTGCAGAGCAGTAATGGCTATTTCACTCTGCTTTTTCAACAATTAAAATGGTTGAAACACTGAGTGAAGCTGAGTTAAATCTGATCACTTTTTTAGCCTGTCCTGAGTTATTTGCTTCTTTTGTTACAGTTAATAATAAAGGAGCTATAGTCTAAAATTATCTCAGGTATGTGATCCCCACCCTTTTGGCACAGTAGTGATTGCTCAGTAAATTACTCTTAAACCCAACTATGTGTGGAATGACATGGACAGCAACAGAGAAAAAATTTTGAGAACTGGAAACATCATATTTCTGAATTGTCTAACTTAGAAAGAGCCTCTAGATTTATTTCAAATCTTGTTTGAAGTTTCCCTTCATGCAAAATCTTCCGTGACAATTAGTTAAAGGGAGCTTTTAATGTAACAACTTTGACATGGAACTAACCTTTACTGCAATTTCACAATTTACCAAATTGGCAGTGAAAACGTCTACCAGCTTAGCAAGCAGTAGCTATAGAGTTGCACAGTTTGTGTTTCACTGATAGAGTTGTACATGAAGTATAATTTACACATGTTGTTCAAAAATATATGTAAAGAGCCAGAGGTTATCTGGCAAAGCTTCTGATGAGCTTGTTTTATGTTAAGAGCTGCCAAAGTAGCAACCATTAACTGCAGTAATTGATGTGCTACATCCTTAGAATTTACAAAGCAATGCTTTACTTCCAAAATGTGTCCCTATAACCTTCTTACTTTCTTTGGTATTGATCATCTATCTCCATACTTCACATCAAAATTAATCTGTAGTCCACAACCTTTCTGATTAAATCACTTATATTTTGATCTCTCCCTTACCTACTTCTCTCTTACTCATCTTTTTTTAAACCTGGCTTCCTCACGGTCCTTTTTTACAGAAAGTTCCATTAGAAATCTAATACAGAGGATGACGGTGAAGGCTGTGAGTACAGCTTTAAAGTCTAAACACCTCATCACTTCAATAATGTGGTTAGCCTTTGAAGCTTTATTAGGCCTGAGACACAAAGTCTGATCACTTTCACAGTTTTCCCACTTGGCAGCCATTGACTGTTAACACATCATTGAAACAGTTACTTAAGAAACTTGTGTTTTATTGGTTTAAACACTTTTCAGCATACTAGGAGTGAGAGTATGATTATGGATTAAAGGAGCTCAACAATTTTTTTACTGAATATTTTTGTCTCCACTTGATGAGTTCTTCCTGCATTAATAACTTGGAGCAACATCACGTGATTTGTTAAGTATTTAAATGACAGACCAGAAAAAGTATTTGAATAAGTTGATAGGGGTTCTATCAGAGAGTAACAAACAGTTATCTAAAATAGAATGTCAGCCATGTAGTGGCCACCTGTTAGCCATATATTAGGATGGCTGACACAGATATAAAATATTTATGAAAATGGTCTCTTAAAGCTCTTGGACAACTTTATTCTCCTCAACATTTAAAGAACTGTGATTTAAATGAAGACAATAAGTTTAATATTAAAGAAAATCTAAGAAGAAAAGGAAATTAAAGGATAACCACAAAAATATACAGTAGCCAAAATTTTTCAACCACTTTCATGTCCATCATTACAGCGTAAGAATCAAAACAGAAGATCTCCATTGGTGTCATTCATCATAATTGCAATGGATGTCCACTAGCTTTAGGCTCTGGATCCCTATTGTATATCTCTCCTTACTCCATTAGTCTCCATCCTCACACCCCACTCCTCCCAACACTTCCTTTTACACATTCCTGCTCACAATGAAAAGCAGTGGAAAACTTCCACTGTACATGACGGACTGAATTCCTCAGACATCAGCACCTGAATATTTTTTGCTCCTCAAAGGAATTGAAGATGGGATCAGGACAACAAGGATATATCTCCTTTATATTCTAGAAAAACACTTTCAAGCATCTGTGCTTTCCATCCTCTTCATTTTCCTGAAATGACTAAACCTCATTCTGCTGTGGACACTGACATCCTTAAAGGGTATCTATTGCCTATCATTAACACAATGAACATTCAAGATCAGAAACTAGACGAAAGGCTTTATATGAAACATTACAGTGGTAGGAAACCAAACGACACTAATGAGAGAAAAATTAATGCACAAGATGTTTTTTCTTCAATGAATATTTCACACAATGCTTTTTTCAGATTCAGAGCTTAAGTGTTCTTTTTGCTAATGGCAAGTAATATACTAGAAAACTATCAGTATTCTCAAATAGAAGGTGTTTTTCATTTCTGAAACAGGTGTGTTTCACAAACACACACACGTGTTTTCCTACACTGATAAGACAGTTGTAACTGATATTGCAATATTGCAGGATATAGCACTGAAGAATATAATCTTATCTTTAATTCTGTTGCTTAATCTAACACACAGAACTTTTGTCTTGCAAGCATAAATCAAACATCATCTGCCAAAACAAGATGATGTGTGGAAATATATCTGTTGGCAATAGCATTAGATTGGGTGAGACAGCACAGGGGCCATAAAGGGGAGCTTAAATTTATATGTTCCACAATAAGCAGATTAAAGAAATACAGCAATTGTTAACATCCAAAACCTTTTCTACAAGTGGGAGTGGAGAAACAGTAAGGCTCAAGTCTACATATCAGGGGTCAATAACCCAAAACAAGTCCTTTTTGCCTTACTGTAGTTTCATTGCATGGATATTGTGGTCTGTAATTAATGCTGCAGGAGTGAAAATAAGCAATGAAATGGAGATGACTAACAGAGCCTACAACAATTTGCAGATAGTATAAATACTTTGTGAAAAGTACAGATCTTAAAATGACTTCACAATAGGCAGTGGAAATGGTACACCTCTCAGAATTTGTGTAAAATATGTTTTGTTATTTCTTTACAACTCTTAGATTTAAACATTCCCAAGACAGTAATATCTCTACACAAAAGTTTATTGAAAGTGTAGCATGGCTCATTCCCCATGTCATAATATTCACTAAGATGAGTGAAAAATTGGAAAGCAAGCAAATTATTTTCTTCTTTAATGCTTTACTCATGGTAGTATGCTGCTGAGTCTTATTTCTTCCAAATTGGAAGCTAATTTCATCCCTTTCTTGGGAGGTAAGCAGGGATATTCAATGCTGCTTAAGAAAACACCAACTTTTAGAATATAGATTGCCTTAAGTTCATCTTATATAATCAACATGTTAAATATGATAAAATTAATCCTATCATTGTCATATAATTCTGTTTTGAAAGGCAAGTCAATATTCGGTATTGAACACATTGTACCGCTCAACAGTACTCAGAGAAATCTTCTAGGCCAAATATTGTGTGAGGGTAACAGCCAATCAAGTTCCCATGGATACTCATAACGCATGAAGGCCCAAAGGTCAACGGGTCATGAGAAAAAAGAGTTACCAACCTGAAGAGTACGGCTGCTGCATCTGTGAGCAAGTTCCCAAGAACAGCCGTGGTGCATGAGTGGCTGGAGGTCACGAGGGCATGAGAATTTGGGAGGTTCCTGCACAGTGAAGTCCACCCCTAGAGTCCACCAACTCCACTTTTACTAGGGCTCACGTAACCCCATGTTACAACTAGATTAGCTCTTCAGGAACGTTAGGATGTCAACAAAGACTCAACATACCACTATTGCCTAGAAATGCCACGTCTTGAAAAATAAGAGATCTAATATATGGCTATCATGCAAACACACTTCTCTAAAATGGACAACGTAATTTTCACAATGTATATAAAACATTTTTCAGAACAAATACATGTAATATAAGTTTCAGGTTGCATAAGCCCTGAAGGCATCACAGAATAACCCAAGCATTTCTTATCTTTGTAAGAAAAAATAAACACCCAAACCCCAAACTCTCTCATAAAGCAGGTGCCTTTTCTTCTCCCCATAATAATTTGTTTCATCATTTGCTTATATAGCAAGTATACCTGAAGTACCTGAAAATATTACCAAGAGTTAAAGACTAATTCACAGAATTCAGAAAAGAACTCGGGTTATAGAGTTGAAGTTGCCACGATATGTATATATATATACACATTAATATATTTATTCTTAGTTTCAGGACAAAAAAATATCACATAGTATTTCACAGGAAACTCTAACTAAAATATAGACAACATACAAATGTGAGTAAATAAGCAATCAAAAAATTATTTCTGAGAATGTGTCAGAGTGAAGGTGTTGTGAAATGTACAGGTGTACAACTAACTTGGATGCCACATAAAATGGAAGAATTAGAAACCTAAGAACTTAATTTGAAGGCAAGAGCTTTTGGGAGATAATGAAAATGGTCTCAAGGAAGAAAGCATTCCTTTTACTAAAAAAATGCAACAGAGGTCATTTGTATATTTAAATAGAGGTCATATGGATGGAGTCTGTTTACTTATTTAAAAAAACAACAACAATACAGCATTACTTAAATTTTGTATTTGGCTCTGGTTTGGTGATGGGTGCTGGTCAAAAAAAAAGCAAGGAACATAACATTTTCCTCAGTGGGATATTCTTAAACAAAACACAATCAAACAACATTTTTGCTTACTTTCCCTCAAGAATTTTTGTAAAACAGAGAAACAGAGCAGATAATTTTTTTTTTTTTGGAAGTGAAATTGAGTTGCATACTTATTCCAAGAATTTTTTTCACTATCTTATTTTGAAACAGGACATGACATTTTCTCATGCTTTGTGAAGACATAAAAAGCTGTAAGTATTTAAAAAGATGAAAATTAAAAACCGTGCAGAGAAAATACCTAACAGTGCAAGAAGTCTTTCATTATTTGTCCTTGGATATGAAGTATTCATATTTTATTACAGTAAGCATTGTTATTAATACAACTACAAAAATTCTTTACATAAAAAAAATATGGGGAAAAATATACATGAGTTTAAGGTGAAAAAATATTTCCCTTATGTATTTAATAGGCAGACATTCCGAAGTTCAAATAATATGCTTTTCCCTAAAAGAAAGCCATTAAAAAAAAAAAAAATTGGATCAGTTAAAATATACACTTACTTTTATTGTCTCTCTCAGATTTTGGATCTGTCATACAACATAAAAAAATAATGTGGACTTCTGGTTTCAGGACTGCAGTCCAATCAAGTTTACAAATTAGAAGTGAACTGTTGCTACTACAGTTATTGAACACTAGGAATAAATATCTTGTTTGATATAGTAATGAAGTAGGGAGGGAGAAGAAATCTGCAGGATTGAACTAGGCTTGGCAGAAGAAAGAAGTCAGGAAGGAATTATGACAATTAAAAAATAAAAATTAGACTGAAAAATCAACTGAAAAAATTGATTTTTCATTAACTAAATACTGAACATCCGAATCTTAATGTCCACTCCTTATTAAGAAATCCATCAAAACCACTATCTTCCCAAGAATCAGATGCAGAAGACTGGCTTCTCTGTCTGCAACAACACTAATGTGCCAGAGCATGCCACAAAATTTCCCAGATCACAAGACCTGGTTCTCAGATCATATGTATGTCACAGCACGTGGCGTGGATGACTTGTTTTCCTTTGTAAGAAAACCAGTGTATGTGATTATGAGAGCCTACTGCTTATGTAGGTTTTATTCAGATAGACTCAGAACTTAGCTGGACTGCATCTAGGGATGGAGACCATTGGAGCCAGGAAACCGGCAATACTTCTGGATCCTGGAATACATTTCTAGCTTCTCATAATGTCAATACAGTTACAGTTAATAGGCTTGGATTCACTGGTTTTTGGCTGTAAGACTGGATTATGGCCAACCACCATGCCAAAGCTAACCAATAAATGACATGCAGTAAGTTTCTGCCACTTGGACTGCATTGCACTGTTTGCTTTGGTTCCTTGCAGAGAATCCTAGATGTCTCAGTTGAGCTTCAGTGCTCTTGACAGTTGCTTTTCTGGTTTTGATAATAACCTCCTCAACAATTACATTTATCAGAATCAATTATAATATCCTTAAAGATTCACACTATTGGCTTTTTGTGCACATTATCCACTTACCTTATAACTAAAAAAAGAATTCACCTTCCATTGAGGAACAAATCCCTCCATTCTTTGTTATCAGAAACTGCAGCAGAAAATGTATCTTACAAAATTACAAATTTCAAGTAAAGCACGATTGCAACTAGATTTAAAATGTTTGCCAGCTTTTGCTTCCAGGGCTGAAAATCTTAATCTGCCCAGTAATTCATAAATTGTTATTAATATTGAACATTCAAATTACACATTTTTTCTTACCTTTTCTCAGGTATCAAAGCTCTATGGTTAGCAAAACAATCTTGGCTGACGTCATTCCTAATAAACCAGTGCCCATTACTGTAGGAGGCCTTGACGCTAACAGAAGTCCTCAAAGTTTGTTTCCAAATTTCGCCATGACAACTTTATAATTTTAATAACAGCATAAGCAGACTTCCTAGGAAAAGGGTTCAGATTTGCCTTGACTAGTTGTTAGGACATTTAGCTTAGATTTTTCAAAATTACCAATGTCAGCAATTGGGAAAAAACTTCATGAAGAAGTAGCAGTCTGGTTCCTCTTCCCTGGTGCAACTCTTGGTGAATCACAGAACTTTATTTTCCCTGTGAAAACTCTCACACCACGAAACTGAGACTACATGTAGGGAAAGAGAGAACACGCTTGTGATGGATGGCTCTAGGCTGGTCCTAGTCACCATCTTCCTCCCAGATCTGCTCCCTTACTGGGTGCTGTGGGATGGGGCTCTCATTACGGAGGGCCCAGACCTGCTGGCTCTGCGGCCACCCTCAGCTTCTAATTCTCTCCCTTGGCTGCACCCTAACCATAAAACCTGTTAGGAAAAGAAACTGGGTGAATATGTCTTTTGACGATAGGAATTGACTTTTTTGGGTGTTTCAGGTAAAAGTGGATGAGAGAGAACAGTCCACCCAACCTCAGCGAGGTTCCTCTGATGACAGCCAGATGACTTCCTTACTTCTCAGGGACCAAAGCTATTGCTCAGGACACTGCCTTGAGAATCCAAGGCAGCGCTTTGGAAAAAGACTTCAGGTGGACGCAGGGGTTCTTAACATTGGTCCTGTTAAACCACAGGTGATCTCTTGGCCAGATGCAGCTTTTATTTACCAAAATTGCTTACTCTATATTGAGCAGAAATTATGGTAAGGATATGTCCACTTGAGTTTAAGATGGCAAAAAATCTTGACATGTGACAGCCAATTCAAGAGTCGCTGTCACTTGAACGCAGAAGTTTTAAGTCCCTAGTACATTTCACATCCTTTACAGTTTCACTTGGTTCAATAACAAAGCCTGTAAAGGCCTAAATGTCGATAAGAACCTAAGCTCTCTGGAATTTCATGGTATCTTTTATTTTGTAAAAATAATCTCAGAAAAGAAATACTCCTACAGTTCAGCTTCTAAACTTCTAACCTTCTAATCAGCCATATCCTAACTAGAAGTTTCTTTCTCAGCTCTCATGTATGTATGATACGTGTTCAACATTAATGAAGAATATTAATCAGGTCATTAGACCGAGAAGCCTGTTAGAAAGTTGGACAATACAATGAAAATAACACTTTTCTAAATTAATTTCTCTGCGTGAAAGATTTTTATAACATGAATCGCTGTAAGATTCAAAAATAAGGATTTTTTTCTTCATTTCAACCTCAAGTAATACAACTAATTCTGTTAATTTCATAATTTTAGGCTCAAGAAATGCCATTTATGAGTTGGGACTGCCAAAATGTCTGCCTCTAGTCATCAGTAGGCTTTAACTCCTTTCTGAAGAGAAAGTCTTCCTGAAAATTAGATTTGAAAGATGACACTGTTCATGTAAATGTGTGACTGTTGATCATCCTGAATACCCTATTCCTAATCCATAACCACAAACAGACTGCATTCTTCTGTGGCTGTCCCTCACCATCTGAGGGAATAGTTGCAGTTTTAATATATAACATTGTCATAGACAGGCAAAATTATTCACAATATGCCTGTCATAAGCCAGCTCTTACCTTATGAAAATTGTCACTTGTTGATAGTACAGAAGATCTTTGCATACAAAACAAATATTACAAATTTTTTACAGTTTATTATGTTTTAAAAATATGTTTTGGAAATGTGATTGTAATTTAGTTCTGCTCCTGGAATAGGCTCTTAAGGCCAATAAGGGACTATATATTCCAGGAAAGAGAGAAATCTCATTTTTCTCCTATGAGGTAGGTAGTAATATTTTTAAGAGGGAGGACTACATGTCTTATATTAAATTATGAAATCACCTTGCAATATACACTTTAACTTTCTGGTCACAAGTTATTTTTTCTTTTGCTGCTCCATGAGATGGAATGGAGGAATCACTACTACCCTGAAAAGTGATTCACCAAACAGCCTCTCAGATTTCCTAGAAGTACTTTGTAGGTGCTTGGACCTGCACCTGACCAGTGCTCTTCTGAAGCATTTCTACTGCTCTGTACCATGGTAGTAGGCTCTTTCAGCAGGGAATACTTCATCTGGGAAGAAAGGATCTTGCTTTATGTACACCAAGGAATGGGTTAAATGAAAACTGAAAACAAGAGCAGAGAAATGAATGAAGAGGCTTTTTAAAAAATAAATAAATAAATAAGGAATAATCTATTTATTGTCCCCTTGAAAGAGAGAGAATTTGATGGACTGCAGGGCTTGGTTGCCTAGAGATGAGTAGTCAAAACTGTGCAATCTGGGGTTACCTTCTGGTGTGGTCTAAGATACCAGAGGTTGGCATGAACGTCTATACTTCCCTCTCTCATCAGCACTCAACTACAAAATAGTGCCTTTCTCCAAGAGGTTTCTAACCGTTATATAACTGACAGTCTCTTGCATGATTCACTTCCTTGATTCCACACCTGGCTTAGAGACTAGGATGAAGAATGAATTACTCTATTTCTCATGAGCTGACATATCCTATCCCTCTCAAGCCTTTGGTAGTTCTCACCTTTCCTTGTCAGATCCTCTGACTTCATCACATCCTGAAGACCTCTTCTATTGCCAGTCTACAAAAGCAACATGAAGTCTTTCAGTAGAAAGTTTGTGGGTGTCTTAAATGCTCCTTTTATTTTTATGGGTTTTTTTCCCTTCAGCCAAGTTACTAGGCTATTTTCTAATACAAAATGGAGACAGAGAATATTCTTTTGGCTTCCACCACCACCTAGTGCAATCCAGTGTAACAAGGAGGTAAAAGACTCAGTGTGCTGACTGGCTAAAGGCAAACAGGGTCCCTTTGCCAGCATCAAGTCTGTCCTGAATTCTCAGAAAAGCTGGAGAAAAGAAACAGGAGTTGCTATGTCCCTACCTCAGGAAGGAAAGCTACTTTCTACAGCAGTAGAAGAGTGGCAGATCTAAGGGTCTGACCAGATTGTGGGATTACCACCAAGGCAGAGTAGTTATTTCAAAGTGCTGTCAGTAATAAACACTACGGAAAATCAGTTTTTCTCACTGCGGTTAATTCCTGGGTCCCTGGCAATAGCAACGGTATGGAAATTACAAAATAAGGTGTTCGAAACAATGACAATGAGATTCATACCTCAAACCCACCCAGCACAGAATAAAAGACAATTTTTGAATGCAAGAGATCTTTCTGTGTGCTGGTCCTAAAGAATCCTGTCCCAAAGCACTGGCAGTATTAAGGCTTTTTTATTATTGATTCATTAACTCCAGGTTTAAAAATTTAACCGATTTTTCCCAAAGTTGCCTTCTGACATCACTATTCTATGTCTAGATAATACTAAAGCAATATCTAGGAGTAACAAACTACTTCTCACTAGAAAATTAAATCCACAGCTGCCTTTTTGTGTTTACCACTTGAGACTAGGGTGAGGAAGGCACATATCTGGCTCTACATCAAGTGATCAAATATTTTATAGCTAACCAAGGGCATTACAATTTTACAACATGAGCTTTCAGATTTCTTATGCATTCAGTAACGAAGGAATTACTTTATAACTGTCCTGAGCCAATCATCTTTCCTGACCTGTATATCTTTTAAACAGATGTCATTCTAGCTAAAGGAATTTGAATATTGAAGAATCTGTTGTGTAACTTACAAGTACAGGTAAACACTGTTGATAACAAGATGCATGTTTTCTATCTTCATTTTATTGTGCTGGGGTTTTTTATATGCCTTTTTCAGCTTTCTACTATGGAAGGAGAAAAAATGAGCTAAAACCCTTCAAAATGATGCAAAAATGGAAATAAACACATATATGTTTGTAATCTTCTATTCCGTCACTGTTGTCCATAAAAGTCTATGTTTCGGATCTTGTAAACTCCCCATGAAAAAGAAATAATTATCTTGTTCACGTAAGACTTGTAAAGGGCTTCAAATTGTGGTAAATGAAGAAAATGTATTTTAAGCCAAAACTTCAAGTATGAATTCTTGGGATTCAACCTGAATGCCAGAGCCCTGACCTTTAACACTTCCTAGACCAAAAGGGAAACTATAACAAATATGTGTCAAGAGGTGATGACTCTTGTCTCTGTCATCTTAAGAAACTTAGCAGTATCTGTGCCTTTCCAAGCATAAGCATTATTACATCAATAACAAGTGATGTCCAGATGAAGCAAACAAATCTTTAACTAATTAAGAATTAAG
This sequence comes from Haliaeetus leucocephalus, assembly GCF_000737465.1. Lineage (NCBI taxonomy): Eukaryota > Metazoa > Chordata > Aves > Accipitriformes > Accipitridae > Haliaeetus > Haliaeetus leucocephalus. Next base: position 5,392,673 of record NW_010973231.1, read on the forward strand.
CTGGTTTATATTGCTCACTATTTGGTTAGCTTTCACTTGACAAATGCTATCAAGATCTTTCTCCTTCCTCAATTTTCTCATTTTGGAAATGGTACCTCAAAAATAATCATAGAAACCTACTTTTGATCATCATAACACTTACAATTATGAGACTTACCAGTTGATCTGTTAAGAATATAAAAATACATCTACTTTCAGTCTAGAGGGCTATTAATGGAATATGGATGACCAAGTAAAGAGGTACTGACACACAGAATACAGCCTTACCTGAAAAAACTGGTGAGGAAATCTTTAAGAAAACTCCACATATCATTTAAAAAAATGTGGAAGTTAAATCAGTTAAGAAATTTGTATAAATGAAAGGCACATCTGAAATAGATAACATCACTATATTAGTGTGCATAATGTATTTTCCTTTTTGTGGGGATTATATGAAGCTACAGCAGTTTGCCGTGCCTAACAGTAATGCAACTCCAATGCTGGTTTTTCTATTTCCTAGAACATCGTCAAAGAGAGAAGAAAATGGTAAAAACCAAATCATTGGTTTCTTCTTCACAATGTGGCAGAAAGTGCAACGAAAATTACTATAATGCTAATGCAGGAAAACAATATAGTAAGTGAATTCTAATGGCCTTTAATTCAATTTTGACTAAGATAGAAATAAGGATCTGCTGCAAGAACACAATGGTTATTGCAATGCAGAGAATTTATCAGAAAATGCAGAATATCAGGAACATGGTGTCAAATCTTTGCTTTAAGACTACAAAGAAGCAGCCAACAAATCAATAGCATTTATAAGCAGTTTACTGATAAATCCTGGAAATCAAATGATCTCTAGTCAGCTAAGCCTCTAATCTATGATTACTGTACCATCAAAATAGGTCTTCCATTTTCCCTGGGTATAACTGGATACAAACAAATTTGCAGAGATGACTGACTCCATTTTGAAAGAATAGCAGTCTGTTATCATAAATCACACTGCGACTAAACCTTATAAGTCATTATAATTTGACTACTAGTGGGAGAAGGGAAGAGACACAAAAAATGTCATTTTAGAAGTGAAAGGGAGTAAAATAAGCTGCGGCTACCACTACAGCCATTCTACTGTACTTGCAGAGCTTGGATAGTCTTTTCCTTTTGAGTGGTTAGTAATCCATCTCATCATCTTTTTCCTCCCTGTGACAGCTCTCAGGTCTGGTCACCTGCCCTTTTTGCTGACAGTTACAGCTTTTTTGTCTGCTTCTAAGGAGAAAGATTTTCCGTAAGTGAGAAGCAGAGAATGGTTGATGCAGTGTTGACAAATCAATGAAATCTGTAACAGGCCATTTGATCATCATATTCTGCTTGTATACAGAATCATATGTACATATTTTGGTACCTTAGGAGTGTAATTCCATAATTCCCAATGTTTATGTCTATAAGAGTCCATTTATTAACTGTGAGGTAGAAGTTACATATCAACTGGTTTGCACTCATTATAGGCTATAAATCTGTAAAATTCTACTACAGACAATACCTAAAGAAAAATATATTTAATGAATTCTATGAAGAGTGACAAGTTATCCAACAGCACTCTCATGTATGTGCATAACATATTAGCTAACATTTTATATTAGAACTGCTGGCCAGCTGAGATGCCATTTCTTGTTTCCTCTATATAAATATAATTATAGCTATAAAAAACTATAGTGAGAGATTCATAATGTTTACAGACTAATTAGAATCACCAAATTAGTGAGGATATTTGAAATGTTATTAATGGATCATTTGCAAACTCTTTTTGTATACTACAGTAACTATCATTTGCATTTTATGTCCCATTTTAATACTATCATCCCAATGCTCCTCATCAATGTCAGTAGTGCAAGAATACTGAAGTGTGCTTCAGCATGTAATTTAAATCTTCCTAATGTGACTTCTAAAACACTAGAGAAAAGTTCTTTAATGCCTTCAAAACAACTTGCCAATTTCTGAAAAAGAAGTCCAAAAAAAAAAAAATAGTCCAAACTTGACAGTCAGATGTCATAAAATGTTATCAGACAAATTGTTTGGAAAAAGTCCCAACAGCTTTCATTGCTCCTTTTCTTTGTATTGCAATGCCCCCTGCAGGTATCAAACAACCTCTGTTTCTCCATAGCATTTTCTTTAGCTCTTTGAGTGGAGCATCTCCTCTGAGAAACGCATGACTTACAAAACCCTTGCTAATTGCAAAATATTGTTTGAATCACAGAACAAACTTATAAAGTAGAAAACGGAAAGTTGAGGGAAAAGAAACTTGATATATACTGTATCTTATATGGAGAAGACTGTATGTGTAAGACAGAGAAAAAAAAATCACGTTGCAGAGTTTAGTGAAAATTTGCGTCCTGACCTGTACTCTCTAAGCCTCAAGAGGTTTAAACTGGAGAGGAATATGATGGTCCTCTAATGCAATTTGAATGCAAAACCTCTGGTCTCAGTCTTAAATGAGCTGCATGTTGGTATTATTTTTCTTAAATGAACACAACAGAAAAAGTAAATTAAGCCTCTCAGGATGATGACATAAGGTCTCCGGGAGACTGTAAAGTAGCCTTCCAGTACGTAAAGGGGGCCTGCAAGAAAGCTGGAGAGGGACTTTTTACAAGGGCATGTAGTGATAGGACAAGGGGTAGTGGCTTTAAAGTGAAAGAGGGTAGATTTAGATTAGATACTGGGAAGAAATTCTTTACAGTGAGGGTGGTGAGGCACTGGAACAGGTTGCCCAGAGAGGTTGTGGACGCCCCATCCCTGGCAGTGTTCAAGGCCAGGTTGGATGGGGCTTTGAGCAACCTGGTCTAGTGGGAGGTGTCCCTGCCCATGGCAGGGGTTGGAACTAGATGATCCTTAAGGTCCCTTCCAACCCAAACCATTCTATGATTCTATGATAGATTTTGTGAACTACCCACCCACACCAATTTATGTTAAGCATGAACCCAGACAACTGACTTTATGTGATTACCTTTATATTGTAGAACATATTTGACAAATAATGGATGCTCATACCTCTTTGACAGGTTTCAGATAGGGAGCTATGGAGCAGACAGTTGAAAAGACTGAGGAGGCAATGTGAACCTCTGAAACCCAGGTGGGGGCCTGATGCCACTCAACAGCAGTTACGTTGGTAAGATTAGAGTGATTACAGGTCTATTCCAACTGCATTGTTAAACCTAGGTAATCTGAGGGATTTGTGGAAATTTTTCACAGACTAGTAGCTTGATTAAGGAAGCATGTCAAAAAAAAAGAAAGCAAGGAGATTTCACAGTGGTTGGCAGGTAATATTTGATTGTATTAGTTAAGTGTCATGTTTCCTACTGTGTTAAACTCTGGAAGGATGTTAAGCAGAAACTCCACGAAGTAATTACGGCATACTCACACCAGATAGGGCATAGCTGAGGCAAGGAGTGGATACAGTGGTTTCTCCATTTTTGTGGAACATACACAGTCTCAATGTACGGACACATGAAGCTTCAACAACACCTGCAGTACATAAGGGTAACATAGACGAGTGTATAGGCATGGTCCCTTGCCTGTCCCCCCATCCACAAATTTGAAATGTGTAACTAAAAATTAATAAATTTATGCCTTTACTCTGTAAATTGTTTTCCCAAAGAAGCTGCTTCTATATGACTAGTACTAGAGTAAATTAAGAGAATAGTTATTGTGGTGGGTTGGCCCTGGCTGGACACCAGGTGCCCACTAAAGCTGCTCTATCACTCCCCTCCTCAACCGGACAGGGGAGAGAAAATATAACAAAGGACTCGTGGGTAGAGATAAGGACAAAGAGAGATCACTCACCCATTACCGTCACGGGCAAAACAGACTCGACTTGGGGGAAATTAGTTAAATTTATTACCAATCAAATCAGAGTAGGATAATGAGAAAATAAAAATTGAATCTTAGAACGCCTTCCCGCCATCCCTCCCTCCTGCCCGGCTCAACCCCACTCCCGGTTCTCTCTCCCTCCTCCCCCCAGCAATGGGGGCTGGGGTCGGTTCCTCACCCCTTGTCTCTGCCGCTCCTTCCTCCTCAGGGGGAGGAGGACTCCGCACTCGGGCCCTGCTCCACCGTGGGGTGTCTCCCACGGGAGACAGTCCTCCACCAACTTCTCCAAGGTGGGTCCTTCCCGTGGGCTGCAGTTCCTCACAAACTCCCCTGCCGTGGGTCCTTCCCGCGGGCTGCAGTCCTTCAGTCACAGCCAGCTCCAGCGTGGGCTTCCCCACAGAGCGGCGGCCATCTTGGGGGGCACCCACCTGCTCCGGCGTGGGCTCCTCTCTCCCCGGGCTCACCATGGGCTGCAGGGGCATCCCCTCCTCTGGCAACCCTCCTCCCCCTCCTTCTTCACTGACCTTGGTGTCTGCAGTTGTTTCTCTCACATATTCTCTCTCCTCTCTCTGGCTGCAGTTGCCCTAGCACAGTTTTTTTTTTTCCCCTTCTTAAATCCATTCTCCCAGAAGCACCACCACCATCACTGATGGGCTCGGCCTTGGCCAGCAGTGGGTCCATCTTGGAGCCGGCTGGCACTGGCTCTGTCAGACATGGGGGAAGCTTCTAGCAGCTTCTCACAGAAGCCACCCCTGTAGCCCCCCTGTTGCTAAGACTTTGCCACGCAAACTCAATAAAGTAATTCAGTTCTAACTGAAGCTATGTAAATATATTATAGATTATAAAAATGAATAAATAATATTCCAAAATACTTTTATATTTACAAGTAGTTTCTGCTAATTTTAAATTGACTTGGTCTTCAGCAGCACTGCATTATAATCTTGGAAGAGTAGAAGAGCACATTCTAGCTCTAAGGCTTTGATTGTAAACTTTTTTCCTTCTATTTTATAAATAGCTATTGCAGCTGATTAATTAGTTGTGACTGATCAAGTTGGTCAAATGTTATTTTTTTACCCGTTAGATATATGTTGCAGACTTTGGAATTGAAAATACAAGGCATTCATAAAACTAGGTGATGGAAGTCTCATTAAGGAAATGTCTGTAAACAGATATAGCTCAACCTCCCATTTAGTGATGTCAGCTTATGGCACGAGGGGTTACAGTCGTAAAAAAAATATATATCTACTGAAATATAGATGCACATAAATGCACATGCATACATATATATAAGCATGTCCTTCAGTTCAGAACTATTTAATACCTCCACTAGGCTGTACCTCTACCTTGAAAATCAAAACCAAAACATCCATGTGGAATTTTATTCTCCTTAACCCTTCTGACAGTGACAGGTTCACTCAGGATCTGTATTTCAGAAACAGAAGAGTATAATATTTAGGAAAGGGGGCAGGGAGGGCAGTTGTCACATGTAAGTACTTTCCCTAACTTCTGGCTTCTTCTAGAGTCACCTGCTTCATGTGCTTTTCTACTCACCTTTCTTTTATTTCTGTATTTCTTCCTTCCTTTTCAGATGTCTTGCTGATCACTACTTCAGACACTTTTTCTTCTTGTCATTAATAGAGAAGTGTTTATAAACACTGAAAGACAGTAGGTCTTAAGATAGTAGATGAGGACATTATTACAACAGCATTTTTCTTTAGGCTCTATAAAGAAGTTGCCATTTCCTACACCTAACTGGTACCCAAGGTTTTGCTGTGTCTTGCGATCAAATTACATACTTTGGTCATTAGTGAGTTTTTTGGTATGACTTAGTCCTTGCAAACTGGATGCCCGCAAATGACCTGTTTGGTCACAGTTCAGTTTTCAGTACTGGTCAATCCATCTAATTAGTTAATTTAATGTATATCACATATAAGGTGTTTTATTAAATGGAAATCCTAATCAGCATAATTAAAAAAAATAACATACTTGAAGCAGTGCATTATTTGCTAAGCAAATACAGAAGGTTAAATCAAAAGAAATTTTTTGTTGGCCTGCAGAGAACTGGAAATTCTGGAAAGAATTTGCTGCAGACTTGGTTTAACAACCATGTCTCATCTTATGGTTTATCTAAGTACTCTTACACAAGAATATAAAACCACATTAAAAAAACCCACAAGTACAAAAATTTCAGAATTAAATATAAAGGCTGCCCAGCTATCATTTCTGTTCAGTGCTGCAGAGACATAGGAGATTAGCAAGCAAAACTTATTTTAATGCTTTTCGTGATTCATGTCTCTAAATTTGATTCTTCTTATTGAACTTTGGCTACCTACTCAGACAAACACCATCCTAAGTATCTGAAAAGAAGGTGTTTAGTTGAAACTTGTTCAAGGATCCCTCTGCAGTCTGCGGGACAAGGCAACCCATCCCGTGGCAGATGTCTAAAGGGCAATGGCATTGACTGTTGCCTGGAGATGTCGATCCCCTTCTCCCCGCAAAGCAATCCAAGAGGGTACACAGTAAATAACAAGCAAATAGTGTTGGTTTTCAGTGAAAATTTTGAGAAGTAACAGTGGATAAGTGGAATCTTCTCTCACAGTGAGAAGAATGTGTGAATACAATTAGATATACAGAGCCTTAAGTGTTACAGAAAATCACCGAATAGTCAGAATTAATGGATATACAATGGATACAGGGAAGGAGTTGCACTGGGTTTGTAAGAGTTCCATGAGACTAAGAACTAAGAGGACAATGACAATTAGTACATAAAACACAGTTAAAATTGTTGCCTAAGAAATGACAGCATACATACACTTTTGCTTAGGGAATTACTCAGAAAAATCAAAAGGAAGGTATTATATTAAAAATTCTTAATCCATAGAAATAAACTACAACTATATTTATTTAAATATTGTAAAATGAATCATAGAAGAACTACATGTGATCAGGAATACACAGTCATTTTAACCTGTGCCTCTGGAATAGGAAACAGCTTTTTCTGAAAAAAAAAAACCTTTTCTTTTCTTTTTTTCGTTGGCAGGACTGGGTCGTGAGTGATGGAGGAGTTAGGAAGAAGAGAAAGAGGGACTCCCTTTTCAACAGCAGCACATAAGTATGCAACTTTTACAGAAACCTCTAACTATGGGCTTCAGCTTGCAGGGAGCTAGATCCAGAGAGCAAGAAGCCTCTCCCACTTCTGTATATTATTGAAAGTACTCAGAAACTGAGGACAAATAACTAACAACTTATGGGGGGAAAAAAAAGGTTGAAAGCAAAAGCATGATGAATCTACCCTAGATTAATATCCTTCTATAATCAGTGAATAAAAATGGACCAGACGCTATGTCTGAGTTCAGCAACTACACATAATTAACCACAGCACTAATATTTTGCTGTAATCCTGGAAGTCTTTGAAACTAAATCCTTTAAAGTTCATGTGGGTGAAAGTGAAACAGCTTCCCTGTGCAGCACTGACAATATACATGCAAATTGTTGCCTAAGATTATGACCACTTTTGGATCATAAACACTTGCTTAAGATTCTTAACACTATAAATTAAACTCCAGACTAATTTGGTTGTGTTTGATTTTCCTAACAGTTGAAAGGTTGTGGCTGTGGTACTGAAAGAAGAGCTGAAGTGAACAAAATTAGTGACTTTTACTTTCATATGCTTGACTCATGGAGATCTGCTTCGTTACCGGTGCAGAAAAATATATAGCCCATCTTTTTTCTTTCCAGAGAAATCCAAAAGCTAGGCCTATTTTCATCTCTTAGGCTAACCTCTGCTTTTACTCTGTTAAACACTTATGACATCAGTGATGACATTTGATGTTCAAAGATGAGAGCATGAGGTGAACGTGCAACAACAAGGGCATTAACATGCTATCACAACCAGGTTCTATAAAGTTCTAATGCTTTTCTTAAAAATGCTAGATGAAGTTTCATCCAGATAAGTCATATGTACTGATTTGTTGCTTACAAACAGCTCAAAGACTGTGTCATTCCTGACATTCCTAGCTGAAAGATACTTACCTACATTTCTTAAAAAAACCTAGCAAAAAATGCAGCACATTCGTCTGAATTCAGTCTGAAGGCATCTATCCACACTTCCTGACTGAAAGTGCTAAAAATTAATCAAACACTTAAGAAGATGTTTCACTCTAGCTTTATAAATACTTAATATCGAGATTGGGCAGCTCAAAGATAATAACTGGCATAAGTAGAACTCTTGCTCTAGAATGATCAAACAGCACTGGCATTTTGGAGTTTGTTACTTTCATAAAAATTAGGAATCTAGTTCCATAATATCCTTTCTTTGATTTAATTTAAAATTTTATCATTTTTTTTAATTCAAAATAGGAAAGCAGAGAAAACTGGAACTTCAGTAAAGGTTATGCATAGGTATACCCTTTCAGAACATCCGGTGATGTAGCCCTAAGGTCATAGTTCTGAAATAAAACAGCTTTCTTTCCTACTGCAGCATAAGGTCCAAGATACTACAGTCTTACAAGTGTGTCACATCCAGATCAATTTCTGACATCAAAAAATGAAATAACTGCTGTTATTTCTGCTGTTAGTTGGCCTTCTTATTAAGGGGGTATTTGTTTAGATAGGTATATATTGAATGTTACAACTGAATCCCAGTTCTGTTTTCCTTCAAAATGTGGTTTTCTTTTGTCTTACAAATTTACAGTGTCATGAAAGTTTTTCAATTCCAGACCACAGAAATTAGGCAGGCAGAGATCAATTGTACAGAAAAGGGAAATATAATGGGAGATATGCAAACCTGCAATCAAATTTATCCCAAGAACATTACCACACAGATTGAACTATTCCAGGAGCAGGCTAAAATGATAGAGGTTTTTCCCATTTGAGGATATTTGCCCCTCACTGATTGAGCCAAGCGTATGCAAATTTCTTCATTTTGTACAACTCATGATTACAAGGTAAGAATCATTTCCTCCTGAATTCACCTGATTTGAAAGCATAAATATCCAGAAACTGTCAAAATATGTGTCAATCTTAATTTAAAATTTAATAAATCAGACTCTAAAAGATGATAAGCAAAATCCTTTTGCAGTAAAAAACCTGAAGCAAAAAGTACCAAAATTACTTTAAGTAAAAAAAAGGTAATATACAAGAAGAAGATTTTTGCCCCAGATAGTTGCAATAATGTCACAGATTTTTGCTGAATAAACTTAATATTTTGTAGCACAAAGTCTATATGGCCACATGGTGGATTGTCCTGGTTTTGTCTGAGATAGAGTTAATTTTCCTTCTAGTAGCTGGTATAGTGCTGTGTTTTGGATTCAGTATGAGAATGTTGACAACACACTGAAGTTTTCAGTTGTTGCTAAGCAAAGTTTAGGCTAAGTCAAGGATTCTTCAGCTTCTCCTGCCCAGCCAGCAAGAAGGCTGGAGGGGCACAAGGAGTTGGGAGGGGACACAGCCAGGACAGCTGACCCAAACTGGCCAAAGGGGTATTCCAGACCATGTGATGTCATGTCCAGTATAGAAACTGGAGGGAGCTGGCCTGGGGGGATCACTGCTTGGGAACTAACTGGGCATTGGTTGGTGAGTGGTGAGCAATTGCATTGTGCATCACTTGTTTTGTATATTCCAATCCTTTTATTATTGTTGTCATTTTATTATTGATACTATCATCATTACTAGTTTCTTCCTTTCTGTTCTATTAAACTGTTCTTATCTCAACTCATGAGTTTTACCTTTTTTTTCTGATTCTCTCCCCCATCCCACTGGGTGCAGGGGGAGTGAGTGAGCGGCTGTGTGGTGCTTAGTTGCCGACTGGGGTTAAACCACGACATGGATTTACAGCATTTTATCATCTGACAGCTTGCACTTCAAAAACTTCCAGTTGCATGCATATTATCTGAACATGGACTGTCATAATTAAAGCTAATCAAACCAGTAAATGGGTCACATGTACAGATCAAGACAACTATGAAATTGTAAACAAACAGCAACTGAAAAATTTAATTCCTTTCAGAGGTTCATCTAACTCTTATCAAAACATCAGTCAGCATATGCACTGATTTAAAGAGAGAGGCATCACAGCCTCTGTCCATGAAGGTCCCATCCAGATTACAACAGTACAGGCATTGCCTTCATTTCTCCAGTGACAACAGGTTTACCTTGTGGTTTAGTCTGGTTGCAAGGGCAGAGAGCTATTTATGCCCTCAGAATCTTTAAGGTCAGTTATCACTTCTGAAAGCCTTAAGGCCAATTAAGTGTAATTGAGGTTTTTCTTGAAGTTCACACATTCGTGCAAAAGTGCAAAGAATGATTACTGTATATAGTATAATTCTAAAGCTACAGTTTTATTATTTATCAGATAAGCTAAACTTTATATTGCTTACAGAAACAGAATGCTTTAATGAGCCTTTGATATGCATTTGAAGGCTGTGTACCTACTAAAACATTTTAAGATGTACTTTTCCCTGTCAGTTGCACTGACTGATCAAGAGGAAATCAAAATGCAACTCCCTTCTCCCTCAGGTTCTGCAGATTCCCATGCAGTCAGAGAGAAGCAGAGACAGCCCATCTTCCAAATTCAGGAGCTATGTATTCACCTATTCTATACATGATGGAGGCATGTAACCAAAGCTGCTTTTACGTCTCTTAAAAATATGTAGAAATACATTCTTTTATTCCCAATCTGTATAAGATGTTCATCAGGGGTTCTAACACTGAATTGTCTTTAATTCTCCTGTGTATTCTGTAAGCATCTTTATCTGGAACTGGCATTTCTCATGAGGATCACGATCATGAAGATAGTCATGTATTTTAAAAATACCAGGAGTTATTTATTCACCACACAATGGTGGCAGAAGAGAATTTGGTGGGAGGTGGGTATCACTAACACTTCCAGCAAAGAGAAATGCTTTGTCCAGTAAGGACAAAGAAAAAGCTTGAAATGAAATATTTCTGCTTAAAGAGTTAGTTTCATGCTTATTTAACTATCTGAACTTATGCAATGCTTTCAATAGTTCTTGTTCAAATTATTCAGAAATTGTCACCCATCTCTAATGATGATTCCAGAAAAGTATTTGCTCATTCCACTTAGTATGATTGCTCCAGTTCAACAAATGCTTGGGGAAATCTATTCATTGACTTGTAAATTATGAAAGAATTAAATTTAAATGCAATTTTTACCAATTAATAAATTTGCTGAATATTTAGGGAGATTTTTTTTGTCATGATCAAAACCAATAGGAAATTCCCTAAAATACAGTTTTTGAAATTATGTTCAGTTCTGTAAGGTTATTATTATAGTGTATTTCACCTGTGGTTTCCAAAGTTGGACTTTTTTTGCAACAAAAATTTAATAGATATAATTGCTTGGAAATTAGACTACTATCAATATGAAAAAAATATAAGAAAGGGTGACTGACAGTAACTCAGAGCAAAATATCCCAATATTAAGCCATATTCAGATACCATACACTTAGGACACATTGATGCCAAAAGTCACCATGATCTATCTATAGCATTTAAAAGCTGTCACAAAATAACAAATTACGCTGAAAGTACCGTGATATTTTTTAAGTGTGCTTGTAAGGAAAGAAATATATTTAGTTTGAATTTCACCTGTAAGAATTCCTGCACTCTGAAATTATTTTGTTGTTCCCACAGTGCTCCGGTCTCCCCCAGGCTTCCCAGAGGTGACAACCCTTGCTGTGGTACGAGAAAGGTCTGGGCTGAGAACTGAGAAGTCCTTGCTCATGCTCTTTGCTCCCACTTAGGATTCCCAAGAAGCAGAGTCAGAGACTCATCATTCGACGGCAGCTCCTGCTGCTTGTTGCCACATGAAACCTGGATTCAGAGAGACTTGACCCTTTCCCTGCTCTGCAGTGGAAAACACTACGAGGTTGCCTGTGCAGTACCTACAAAGCTCGTGCGAAGGCTCCTGAGGATACACAGCAAGAGAATATAGTCAGACAGGATTGCCATGCAAAGACACTGGAATTTTTCAACCATTTGTTTTTACCTATAGAAGCAAAACCATTCAAATGAAGACTGACTTAGAAAAAATTCTCAGGATGGCATTTCTGGTAGAAGAGTGTGCCTTCCCCCTGTGTAACTTCACGTTTAGACAATGGTCTTCATTCTAAACCCAGCTCTGCCCCATCTGGAACAGATTTCAACTCAGATGAGCTTTTCATCACTTAGCTATTTCAGGATAGGTATATTTCCACAGTTTCTGTTGGAGCTAAGCTATTTAAATGCCTACTGAATTAAATTCACGTACCAAGAAAAAAAAAAATGTTAGGGAGATGGGAAATGATATGACCAAACAGGAATTTTTATGTCTAGAATTCACATCTTAGAAATATTTATAAAACACTAGCACTGACAACATAAGTTAATTGATGGAAGCAGAGAGTTCTTTTATCCTTTTCATACAAGTCTTATTTAGACTGTAATAACTTCATCTTCCCTATATTCCCCAGCAGCAAGCTTTCCACTTGTTTCAGGATATCTTCAGTCAGGCAGAAAACAGTATTACTGTATAACATTTCATCAAAACCCCTGCTTTGTCAGGGTAAAATCTTGATCTTCTGGTAGACAATGTTATCAAAATAATCACACTTTGTTCACCTTTATCTCTCAGGAAGATTCAGCAAATCTGTCAGAAAATGTTACTACAGCAGTCATGGTTAGTAAAGATGTTCCAGAGAGTGGCAGATTCAACTTTCCACTTTTTTGAGACATGGGATAGTTTAAAGTAAACATTACTAAACCATTGATATTTCACAAATTCTTCTTTCTGGCTTCAGTTCCTCACTAAATTCCTTTGAGTCCAGTAATGGTTATTATTTTGTAGTCATGGTTGGAAAGTGGAGGACATACACAAAACTTTCAGCACATGAACTTCAGGCAGGTTGCTTTGAAGGACTGAAATGTTACATCTACTTTTGCCTCCTTTTTAAACTATTTCTTGCATGAATATATTGTATTGACACACCTGTGTCTATTACAAGATCTCCAAGTCATTTAAGCAGATACTTACTATAAAAGTGAGTCATTATACCAGACCAGTGGTAGAATCCTAAGGAAAGGTCCTGCAAACTCTTCCAATTTATAGGTTCACTCTATGTCTATCATAGAGTACAAATTAAATCTGACCTGTACTACAATAATGTAGAAGGAGCTTTAATTAGCAAGTATTTGTCTTATGCAAATGTTGTTCAATAGCTTTTAATGATACTGCCAAGTAGCATTCCAATAATGTCTCTTGCTCATTTTACAGTGATGGAGATAATTTTAGCTAGTAAAGTTAACTGGCATAAAATATAAAGCGAAATAAGAGCTGAAAGAGTTGTGGAGCTAAAGCAGAACTCAGAACAGACAGATCTGATATTTAAAAAAATTACCCAATACCTTATGTGCCAAAACAGATCAAAATACAAATTGGAATATAGACAATTTTGTCTTCTATTGCCTCCTGTCTACAGAATCTCTTATTCAGCCTCAGCAAGCCCTTTCCTATTACCCTGCTCAGCAAATTTTCTCTTGCTTTGCACTGAAATTGCCACAATTTCTTGTGAACAGGTTATTTTTAGATAAAGAAGAATGGTTTGTCATAGTAAATCAACAAATAACTTTCTTCTCTATTCTAGTACTGTCCCAGCCAGAAAAGGAGACATTTAAATGTTAGTGATGGTGTAGTTAATAGTATCTGTAGATAGTACAAAGAGATCATCTGCTCTTGAGGTGTGTTACCTGGTGAAAGATAGGACAAGTCACTTCGGTCACTAAATGCAATTTGTGAGCACTTTCAGGCTGTGTCGACTCATCACATACTGCCTGCATGGAAAGACGAAGCTGTGTTTTCAGAGGGAGGGGAGACAACAGGTCATATGGAGATCAGAAGTCGTCCAAAAAATCTGAAGTGATCATTTATGTCCTTACTCAAGGAGTCTGGCTTTTTTATCAATTACTTTTTTTAAATATTTTTACAAAGCTATGCATAGAAACAGAAAACAAAGATGAAAACAAAGATGAAAACACTTTAGTATGTTTTGAGAGCTCTATTTTAACTTCCGAACATTTTTTATGTCTACAAACTCAGTTATGACCTTTTTAATTCTGAATCAGTAGCTACAAAGAATTAATGGAGCCTAACTAATCCACTTCATATTCACACCATTAGTTTATTTAGATAAATTTTCTTTACTGTTCCTATGTGGACAAAAGCTTAACAGAGACTAATAAATTGATAGAAAGCATATTACAAAAAATAAACCCAGTAGTAATTTGCTTAATTAGTCACCGAAAGACAAATGTTATTACAGCAGCACTATATTTAGAAATGTTGCATACTAAATGTAGTGGATACATGGGAAACACTTATAAAGAGATATGATGTAAGCATACGCATTAAGTTTGCCACTGTACATACTTTCAATTGGTTTAGCATGTGAATTAGAAAGAAGACAAGATAAAACAATGGGAAGGTGAGATGAAGGGTCAAAAGAGGACAGATGGCAAGAAGATAAAAAAACCAGATGAAAAATAATGACTCCTGGTAACTGCACATACAAGACATTATGCAGTACAGGGAAGTTATCGACAGTATAAAAACTTCTAAATCTTTTCCAATCCACATAAAAATTATTTTTGCAAAGGTACTACAGGACTGGGATAAAAAAAGATAATTTCATAGAGAATCAGGCAAAAATGTAATATGTTATCAGTCTGCTAAAGTTGAAGTGTTAGGGACTGTGAAAGATGCAAAAAACCTAACTACTTGCATATGGAACAGGAACTCAGAAAGGAATGGTAGCCTACACATCAACAGTGATGATTATGCGCTCTCACTGTTTACAAACACATCTCTTCTCATTCCTGCACCGAACCTCAGTTACTCATATTTAACAGAAGAAACAACAAACCGACATCTACAAACGTTTTCAGAGGAAGTGGTAGGGAAAAGCACACAAAATCACAGAATTATAGAATGGTTTGGGTTAGAAGGGACCTTAAAGAACATCTAGTTCCAACCCCCCTGCCATGGGCAGGGACACCTTCCACTAGACCAGGTTGCTCAAAGCCCCATCCAACCTGGCCTTGAACACTGCCAGGGATGGGGCATCCACAGCTTCTCTGGGCAACCTGTTCATGGGCATGGCAGCTGTGAACCTGAACACAGGCATCCACGCAGGCTGTGACAAGAGGAAAAAGATGGAGTGGAAAAGTAGGCACTTTAAATAATGTGTTAGGAAATGAAATGAGACAAATTGCGAGCAGATGGAGTGATTTAACAGCAATGTGCCATTCCCCTTCTATAGTGTCCATTTTTCTGACTGGATTTTCTACTTAATGGACTTCAGGTTTTGCTCTGGCTTCCAGACAGTAATTCCTCTCACTTCAGAATTTCAAGTGATGGTGGATTCAGCATTTGGCAGCCAAGTGAGTCTACACCATTGCCAGGACAGAGGCTCCTTCTGCCAAACTTCAATCATTTACCTCTGAGGTGGTTTTCTTAGACCTTCCTCAATGTCAATAAAGAAGAATAAGCAGTTTTAGAAAATGATTCATCTAACATATTTTAAAAGTCTACTCTGGGTTGAAATTAATTCCTTTCCAAAATGTTTATTTTTCTTCACTGACCAGTGAGGCAGCTTAGAATGACTAGCTCAAAAATCCAAGTCTAGACTGTAGCCCATGCTTGCATTCCTTTGACGAATCCCACCCAAGATGTCAAAAACTGAGAGGGAAAACATGAAACTGTCTGTTTATATGAAAACAAACAAGGAAAAAATCGCTGGGCCTGTTATGAACTATATGGACATTTATGAAGGAGAATTCTTAATATCAAACAACATGCATATCTTTGGGATGAAAAAAACCCCACCTTTATCTGGAGGAGATTAAAGAACCAAGAACAAGTCTAGATTGCCCTACAAAAATCTTCATTGTCAGGTAGGTCTTTGGCTTCACCTATAAAAAAATCAAGCAAAAACAGAATAGAAAAAGAACAAAAAAGCAAAACCACTACCCATGTTGTGACTGCTCCTAATTTCATTAAATATTCCTATGTTTTGTTCAATAGGTCATAAGATTACCAGGAAATTTTTAAAGACAGTTTGCAACATATGACAAACATCTGCTTTATATTTGCAGATTTATGATAATTTATTGGGGTTTTTAATTGATGTTTTTTCACTAAATTAATACCTTGGCAATATTCACTGTACCTTTTTATTATTTTTGTTTAGAAAAGATTTGCAATTCAGGTTTCTCCTTGACTCCTTGGCGAGATCAAAGGTACTATGGAAGTAGCAACTGGAAAAGTCAAATGCCACTTAAATTGACAATATTGATCTATAAAGACTAGACAAACAGCAGTGCCACCTACCGTTTAGACTTTAACTACAGAAACTCCTAAGAGCTGGGTCCAGGTACCTTATATGGTTTACACTGGAAAGTTCACTTTGAGGAGTTACTTTCTGTAACTGACACAGTGTAGCTTAAAAAAAAAAAAAGTTTAAAAGCAAAATTAAAAAGAAATAGCTCTGCATGGGTGAGATCACTGTCTTCCATTTCTGTCTTATATTTTTCATGCAAATTATTCCAGTTGGGGAAATGAGAAATTTAAAAATGTTTTTAAATTAAGGGATAAAGTGGGAAGGCAACTGATTTCACAGTCACATGGTCCTTTGATTAGTTACATGATTTTGGAAGTATCAAGTGCACTTGAGCTTCCTACGCAAACTCCCAATCACTCACAACACACACACATGAAATGGACTTGCAGACTGAGGTGTTCCTGAAATTAATGATTTTTTCTCATAGAGACAACTTACAGAAAATAATGTTATTTTCAGATTAGTTGATAAAGGGCACATAAAATATTAGCAGATCTTATTTGGAGGAAATGTTTGTACTGACATGTTTAATAAGATATCCAGGAGCAGCTCTTACTGTAGGGGTAGTGGGGTCCATCCCCACGAGAGCTTTATAACCCCTCAGTAAATCTTTGATTCTGATTTCATTCTTGCATCAGACCGAGGCATGGCACATGCTAGGACAGAGCCAGGCATCACAGATGCCAGGGTAGGAAGCGCACCAAGCCTGCACATCAGCCCCCAGTGATTTCCCTCCTATCACCCCAAATCCCTACCCCTGCCAACAGGCATGGCGCAAGTGGGGCTGAGCAGGGAAAGTAGCACGAAGAAAAAAGTTATGAGGTCCTTTGGGAAGTAATGGCCATTTGTGGGGGTGGGGATGTTTTTCCAACTTGTATCAACTAAATATCCTCCTCTTGTATTACCCAGAAAATGAATAACCTACAGTGCTCCTTTCGGTGTGTGTTCTCTTAAACCTCAGTTGCGCTACACACTGTATTGGGTTTGCGTGGCAAGGTTTCGGTAGTGGGAGGGCTACGGGGGTGGTTTCTGTAAGAAGCTGCTAGAAGCTTCCTCGATGTCTGACAGAGCCAATGCCAGCCGGCTCCATGTCAGACCCACCGCTGGCCAAGGCTGAGACCATCAGCAACAGTGGTAGTGCTTCTGGGAGAACAGATTTAAGAAGGGGGCAAAGTTGCTGCACAACAGAAACTGCAGCCGGAGAGAGGAGTGAGAACATGTGAGAGAAACAACCCTGCAGACCCCCAGGTCAGTGCAGAAGGAGGGGAGGAGATGCTCCAGGCGCTGGAGCAGAAATTCCCCAGCAGCCCGTGGGGAAGACCATGGTGAGGCAGGCTGTCTCCCTGCAGCCCAGGGAGGTCCCTGGGGAAGCAGATCTCCACCTGCAGCCTGGGGAGATTAACAGGGGAGCAGATATCCACCTGAAGCCCATGGAGGTTAATGAGGGAGTAGATATCTTCCTGCAACCTGTGGAGGATCCCATGCTAGAGCAGGTAGATGTCTGAAGGAGGCTGTGACACCATGGGAAACCCATGCTGGAGCAGGCTCCTGTGCAGGACCTGTGGCCCTGTGGAGAGAGGAGACCACACTGGAGCAGGTTTTCTGGCAGGACTTGTGTCCCTGTGGGGGACCCACGCTGGAGCAGTCTATGCCTGAAGGACTGCAGCCTGTGGAAGGGACCACGCTGGAGTTTGTGAGGAACTGCAGCCTGTGGGAAGGACTCACCTTGGAGAAGTTGGTGGAGGACTGTCTCCCGCGGGAGACCCCCTATGGCGGAGCAGGGACCGAGTGCGGAGTCCTCCTCCCCCTGAGGAGGGGAGTGACAGAGTGGCTTTGGTGGGCACATGGCATCCACCAAAACGGCTGGCCCAGTAGAGTATCTAGGTGGCAAAATCAGATCAAATGCACCATTTAAATAATGTTACTCTGCTCATTCTAGATAGATGAGGCCTTTGGAAACTGAGAAAGAACTATCTTCTCTTTGATACTTATAAGTAACTTGAACATGTCATCTCTGGACTATGTAGCAACTGCGAGTCAATCCAGGGGAAATCTCACCCTCAGTCTTTCTGTTAGCTGCTGTTACTCAGTTTTAATTAAAAGAATGCTCCAGATAAAGCACAGACAGTTTCAAGGGAATAAAAATGAAGAGTACCTTGCCTACTTAGCTTGATCAAGGTAAATGTAAGTGGCACCCAAGTGATAAACTGGGGGCAGAAAGGAACAGACAGAAATCAAGATCAAGACAAACTTTAATCAATACAACCATGAAAATTAGTGTTATGTGTTCCTCGTAAATTATATTGTACCATTTTATTTAAGGAGCCTTAAATTACACAATGTCAGTAAGTCTTTACAATAATTTTTGTTTAGTTAACTATGTCAATCGTAGCCTCGCTTGCTGCTGAAATCAACTACAGGCTGGTCAGCCTGCAAGTTATATGATATAAAGCTAGTATGCACTGTTGGATGCAACTAAACTCAAACAAATTCCTTCAGGCTTGGACTGAATGTCTGGCAAGGTTCAGATCTATCCAACTACTGCATACTACCTATATACTATATTGTATAGTACCTTTTTGTTCAGAAAGGCTGAGACTGTTAGCCTTCTGCCTTGAATGATTTTCTTGCCTTAAATCAACTAAATAGCAGAACTGTCTCATACTTTATGTTTTTTTTCTTGTTGTGATTCCATCTGAGAGGCCGTATTACAGGACTGCATCTGGAAAGTCCATTGTTCAATAGACTTCTGGTAACCTATGTTCCAGCTTTCTAAATTGCAGCTTAAGATAGGTTCGTATTTTGTAGCATATGACAAATAAAAGACTTCTTGAGCATTTCTAAGGACAATTTAAATTGGGCAATTTAGGGGGTTTCCCCCTTTAGTCAACTCTGTGATAAAAGCTTATTCACCAGTTAAAGTTTTTGATTTAACAGATAAGAGATTTTTAGATTTCTAAAGTACATTCAAGCTAACGATGCAATGTCTATCTAGCTGATCATGATGGTTTTCGTCTGCTTGCATACTGTTGAGAGACTTGGCTTCAAATACTGGTAGACTCTGCAATTATTCAGCATATAATCAAAAGAATAGTCAGAAAATAGTAAGTAGTGTTTAATAATACAATGCCACAGTAATTACTATTGTAACTGAAAGTTACTTGTTTTCTTGAGCAGCAGTTAAATCCACTTTCTTCTTCATCACCTTTGAGTGTTTTTCTGACATTGATATTATGATGAACACCATTTTCCGTTCCTCATCACACTTTTGGATCAAATGTGGTATAGCTTTCTGGAACTTCAAACTTCAAGTACGTGCATCTAGCTCCTTCTCCCACTAATCAAAAATCTTTCTCTATTTTGCTTTCACTGGAATTTCACTCTGTTATTTGCAATGCTAAACCCAACAATTAATGCAAGCTGTACCTATTTGATGAAATTCAAGCCCACTCTTAACTGTGGACTGCTCCTTCACTGTTGCCTTGGCTTTAGTAATGTTACTATTTCTTAACAAAGTTCACTAGCAAAGATGTAGTTCCACTGTTTTATGTTTGTTTCCCACAGACTTGAAAAGAAGCAGGAGAGGAGCTGGAAAAAGTAATTAATGAAAAAAACAACTGCACTCCCTGCTCTGAGAAATTATATTCCCATCTGATGCCCCAAACTGCATTTCAGCTTCAGATTTATTTACAGTCAAACTAAATTGTCTTTTTTTTTTCTTTCTTGTAGGTATTATTCACAGAATACATACTTTTTAAAAAGTACTTTTTCCCAAAAATTCCCTGTGGAAGTACACCTTAGATTCCAGTCATGACTCAATGATGCACTGGATCTATTTTCACTTTGCTTTCAACAAGGTGAATTTAATTTTGTTTTTATTTTCCCCTTTTTATTAAATATTTCAATATTATGTCTATATCATTTGGAGAGAAGATCTTTGCTAGAGGTTGCTAACTTTAATTTCATAAAATTGGCCATTAGTATCACAGCTGCTTTCCAAGCCAGCTGCTGACTTTGGCCTTCTGAAAGCCTCCTGCTACTGTTCTTCTCTTGTGAGCCTCAACACATCTTCAGCTTTGTTAACACTTCATTTCTCCCACAGTTCCTTTGTAACTAGACATTTTCATCCTAATTCCCCACCTGCTTCCACCCTATGAAGTCACCAGTCTCCCTCCCAAACCAGTTGTTTTTCATCTGGAAGCACCTCTGTTCTTTTGAGCTCATTTTTGGGGGGGACAATTCCTACACTTGCTTTATCTGTGAACTTCTATCTCCTGTAATCATTCCTGTTTGGGTCTCTGTTTGGACACCTTAGCCAAGCACAAAGTGATTCTGCAAGCGGCATATACCCAGCTTAGAAGTAAAAAATGTATTTATTGGTTATCATACGCAAATGATCACTACTAGGTTAGGCATTAATATGCTCACCACCTTTTATAAGACACATGCAGAGTCTTTGCTAGCCAGGCAGGCAAGAGTCAGGAGGAGAAGGGGCAGTTCCTGCAGCTCCCTGGAGCACAGCCACAGTTGTGCCACCTTCTGACACCCTGGTTTTTCTTTATGATTTTATACCTGCCCATGTCAGTGCTTTTCTTTGTCTTACCTTGTCAGCAATTTCACCTTTCTCACCTCACATGAATCTCCTGTTAAGACTTTCTGACAGCTTTTTTTTTTTTCTTTCTTTCTTAAACAACTTGGCAATTTCCTCAGAAGTCAGCCATGGTTATGTAGCTGTGTAGTATCAGCAATGGGCCTGGTATCCTTAGAGCACAGATGCCCAAACAGACTTTAAGACAGGGAGTCACACTCCTCTTTTTTAGTACCGAGATGACTGTGACAAAGAGGTAAGGAAATGAAGTAGTTCTAAGTGGCTACCAGTCAAACCTGTAGGTTTGAGTACCTGTTGGTCAGCGGTAACCTATATGCTTATGCTTTAACCCATAAGAAAAGCTTATCCTTTCCTTTTGATACACCATTAGACATTTCTTCAGATCTTAATATACTGCAATAAATCATTACATTTTCTTGAACTTTTCAATCCATGTATCAGCATTTGGATGTAAGCCAATTTGAATTAATGTTGCAAAAAAATGCATTAAATTCTTTAACGACACCTATCCATAACAAGTCTTCCATCTTCCCCATGAAAATTTATTGTGCAGAGCTCATAGAAAAGAGACAGTCAGTAGAAGACATAATTTGTAAAGATATACACTTCTGAATTATATGCATAACAGCTTTGTCAGTAATAAAAGAAGACTTTCAAGGTAAGTTTCATTCTCAATGATTTTCTTTATATGTCTCCTCATTTTCCATGTTGGACTCAATCTGTGAAGTAAGAATTCAGTCTCACTGGCAGACACACCTTATAGTAGTCACAACACTAACCAATTTAATTGTGCTGACCAAAAATATAACAAAGTTAAAGTTGTATTACCAAAAGCTCCTTTTGCTGCTGTAGCTTAGGGAACTGATTTTACATACACTGCCAAATAACTTGTAATTTAACTATCTATCTGTGCTTCAAAATACCTATTCTGGCACACACCATGCTGTAAAACCATTGCAATGTTTATATAACTCATGTAAGCCTTTTTTTTTTTTTGGTACATTTTATTCTTAAGAAAATGGCGGAGTATTACAAAGAAAAACTATTAAAGGAGCAAAGAATAAAAGATATGTGTCATGTTATAAAAATGTTGAATATGGATAAATTTATCTAAACATGAACTCGCAGCAGATAAAATAAGCTTTGACACTTGAAGGATAAGGGTCTGATGCTTCAAGGGAAAGGGAAAATATTGAGTTGAGACAGGGAGCCAAAGAAGACTTTTTTATAACTTTCTTCTAAAAGGGCAAAAGAGACATGAGTGCCAGCTGCTACATTTGAGAGACACTATCTCTGTTTGCTGTCCTTGGCAATGACTTGCTTTGCCTATACTTGGAACTATCCCTGATTAAAGGTTTAGTTCTCACCAACTCAGCTTAATCTACATCACTCATTCTCCAATTCATTAATAGATCAGACACAGTACAGAAGGAACAAGAAGCTAATGTACTTGAGTCCACATTTGGAAGTCCTGCCTTGTTTGTGACCTCTGTACTTGCCATAGCTGTCAACCAAGTATCACTTTAGATGTATGTGTGGTCCTAATGATATTACTGCCCACTACAAATTAGAATCCTGTAATTAAAGCAAGATTATTATTTTTTTTCCACCACTAAGGCTCGTTTGGCTTTCTCATCTAACAGCCCACCCTGTAAATAGGGGGAAGGAGTGCAGGGTGATGAAAAGAGAAGGCAGTAACTCCACCATGAGATGGTTTGGCTGCTGTAATACAATCGCAGAGCTCTGTTTTGCAGCTATAGCTTTTTTAGCCCTTGAAAATATGACTAAACTGTGCACAACCACTTTACACAACAGAACCTGTCGAGGTTCCCCCTAAAAAAGGCTGCACCTCCTTCTATCCCAAATCCACACCAGCCCCTCCCATACACCAGTAAAAAGTAAGAATAACGGATGCCAGAGGTGAAGGAGGCTCTGAATCTGTGTGAAATCTGACTTTTTTTTTTCCCCCCAGCTAGCTTAGTTTAAAGCCCAGTCAGACCCCTGGAAGAGTTCACCCATCTGCACTTTTCTCTCAGGCGTCTTTGCTCTCCCCAGTTTTCTTCACCCGCTGTTGGCTACAGGATCCCTCTCCATCTTGAATCTGCGTGCTGACTGTGGTAATCCTCTGCCAGAAGGCTGAGCGGACTCACCCTATGAAAACACACACACAAAATAAAGAATCAACTTTATTGCCGCCCTGAGGTCACCCCTTCAGCAACAAGAAGCCCCCACACGGTGGCCGGGGGCGGCACAAAGGCGGCGCTGGGTGTGTGTGCGTGGGCGGACATTTTCCCGCCCCCCGTCTCCCGCTGACGGCGTGAGGAAACGCCGCCCGCGGCCCTTCTCCCTCGGGAGGCCGCCACAGGAGGAGCGCGGCCCGTCCCCGGCCGGGCAGGCACGCCGCCACACTCGGCCCCTCTCGCGATCTTCGGCGCGAAGACGCGGCGCCCCGCGGACGGGGGCGACCGGCGCCTCAGGGGTGAGGCCGGGCTGGGGCCGCCCGGGACCCGCCGCGCCCCCCCGAGCGGGGGGGGACAGACACAGACACGGAGCCGTCCGGCGGCCTCCGCTGCTCCCTGCCGGAGTTGTCTCCGCGGCCGTTAAGGAGGGAGGTGGGGCCGGGGGCCGAGGGGGGCAGGGGGGCGCCGCCGCTTCGCGTAGGCCGCGTTAGACCCCCCGGGAGGGTCTGAGGCAGGAGACTGCGGGGAGGGACTGGGGGGGGCGAGCTTCAAATCTGCAGGGACGCGGCCCGCTTAAAAATCGCCCTTCTGTGGGGAGTTTACAAGTTTAGAAGGACGCAACGACTTTTCTTAATGTTGTGTTCGCTTCAGTTGTCGCTTGGCCTTTTGTATTTGTTACACGTAAACGTTCTGTCTCGTCCTTTCGGCTCCTCTGCTTGTTTATATCAGTTATTTACCGAGCGAAAGCGGAGGGAAGAAAAAACTTGCATTGTAGGCCTCATCTCATGGTACACAAGGTGAAGCAGAAAACCTGAAACCGACTTGATGGGGATTAAATCTGAAGTTGGTAGTATACCTCTGAGACCTCGTCTGCACAGAATCACACTGGGTTTGTTCGCACTGGTAGTCAGGGCGCTGACCTGCTCTTCATCTGAACAAGTGCATTTCCATGTGTTGTTCTTTATGGTCAAAGTCTTGCTAGGTGTAAACCAGACTTACGTTTGATTTGTGAGTCACTCCTACAATATCCATGTAGCATAAAAGATTACAAGGCAAGCTTTGTACCAGACAGCATGCTTGAGCTTTTTGTACTAGGAACTTGACCATCAGCGCTTTGTTTTTGTGAACAATTGGTTTGAAGTTGCTGTAACACTCCTTGCACGTTTTTCAGCTGAGTTAGAAGGAACAGCGTATTCATGTTGTTAATTATAAGGGACAGTTTGTTCACTTGTTCTTTGCGTTATTAACAATTTTAGTCCTTCCTGTTTCTGAAATGAACAGTTTACTTTAGTGGTGAACAACACAGTGCTAGATGGAGGCTGGCAAGAGAGAGAGTAGCTGCTGAACAAAAGTTCTGCCTAGAACTGCTTCATTGGCAAGTGAATCAACTGTTAATGCATCTGTTTTAAGTGAGAGGGGTGTGAAGAAGGCCTTGTTGCAGTATCAGGGCCTTGATGTGCAACTACCTTTCAACTACACTTTTTTTTTTCTTTTTTTTTTTTTTTTCTACTTAATGTTTTTTAAACAGGTTATGTTTAGAAGAGCGGGAGTTTCTACTGTGTACTTCTATGGTGTCCAAGCTCATCTGTTGATACTTCCTTTGTAACTCCATGGTAAAACAGCTTCTGAGAGTATCAGTTTGGTTGCCACATCATCTGGATCCAGACATCACTTTTAAGAAAATGTGGACTGCTAAAAGTCTTTGTAGTGCTCAAATATTGTTACTTCAGTTGAAAGAAGGCAGATGGTGTAGTTGCATGTTTCCAAAAACTCAGCAATTCTGGATTGGAATTCTAAACAATTGCACCGTAAGAGTGTCATGTAACAGAGTTCAATTCCAGGTAAGTATTTTTGTGGTGCTCTAGGTATAAGCGATGTGCATCAATACAGTGATAATAGAATTTCTTGTAGAAGCTACAGAGCTAAGCTTTTCATCTTGCAGCCTTATTTATGAATTGAAGATGCCTTTAGTGTATCAGGGTAAAGGGGCAGGCAGCAACAAGTTGCAGGAGAATCAGTGTTTCAAAATGAACTTTTTGTGTCTGATAGTTCTAAGTTGGGGAGGAACATTATTTTTTTCAAATTATACTTCAGACAATACTGTGTGATAAGTGACAGGCTTATTAGTTAGAGTGACAGCTGTTTAGTGAAGAGTAGGAACACAGTTCTCTGGAAAACTTTACTAACGCAATATTGCACAAAAAAGGGGAAAAAGTCAATTTTTATTGGATTGGTAAGGTAGGATAAAAACATAAGAGTTTGATTATAAAAAAATATGTGTATATAAATAAAAAGAGTGGGAAAGGACACAAAATTAAGGCTAATCTTGGACACTGACAGTTCCAAATGGCAATGTTTTTCTAGCTGTCTAATCATGTTAATCTTTAAAATATAAATTGCTGCATGTATAAATAGTGGAACATTGTGGTTTCAACTAGTTTAGTGGGGGCTAAGCAATTGAGAAATACTAATCTGTTTAAGGATAAATAATGTTCATCTTATAATTGCCTATTGTTTCTCTTTTTAATAGTAATATTTGACTGTATGATTGTAGGTTTCCAAGGTAAATGATAAACAATCCATGGTAGATACAAAAATGGCTACTAGTGCAGAGGGAACTAAAATAGCTGCTGGAAAAAGTCCCAGTGGAGTATGTGATGGAAGCCAACATTCATTAGAAGGTATTGAACCTTTTGCCACCCTCTTCTTAAGAAGTCAGCCTTCCCTGTCCTCTCTAGACATCTTGTATTAATGGTCAAGATGGTCTAAACTCCTAATTTGAAAGTTTTGTATCATATGATGTGTTTATTTTTTAATTTTAAGGGGATTATACACAATTATTATAGTTTGCAAAGACTCATGTAACTTTCCTAAATATCTCTTTGGCTGATTGGATTGTGTACTGTTATTTTGTACTTCCAACTTCATCAAACTCTTACAATGCTTATTCCGTGTTACTGGATAGATGCAAAACTTAGTTTTCCGGTTTTCTTGCTAGCAACTGTGGTGACTCTTAAGTAGAGTACAGTCTGTTGGATGGGTTATTGTTTTGTGTGAGCCTATTTTTGACTAGGAGAATCAATTTTTTGAGTATTCACTGAAGACTACAAATGGTCTGTGATGCTAGTGAACTTTTTTTTTCTGTTATAAATGTGAGAAAACAATTAAACATTCCTGTGTGGGTGATGATTTCTGATTCAGGTAAATTGGTAGTTACAATTATGACCTTGATTTTAGCAATGCTGCCTAGCTACACAGTTCTTTCCATAACTTGCTTGTTTTGCCATTCCTAGCTAATAACTAATCCTCAAATGTGCTGTTATGCATCATACATTTTGGCTCCTGTGCTTCAGGGTGCTTGGTCATTCGCATTCTATGGATATTTAATTTTTGTTTGTAAAGGCTTTTTAGTCAGTTGCTTTGGGCACTTCTAGCTTCTATTTACAAATGGGATGACAGGGAGGTAGCTATGACTGGTTAAGACACTGAGATTGTACACTGTTTATATAATTATATTGCTCAGGAAACAGCAGTGTGAGAAACTGTTGTGCTATTTCTTGTGCATGACAATTAGGAAGACAGTACCTGTCCTAAAAAATCTATATTGTACCGTATCTATCATAATTCTGCTGTACAGGCTTGTCTCCTTACATACATTCTCTTGTAGGTTTGCATTACAAATGGATGAGATACTGCTGAGTAAACAGAAATGCCCCCCTCAGTGAATTTTTAATCACCAGTGAATTCTTTTTTTTTTTTTCCCACAGATGGGAGAATTTTTTAAAGAGAACTCTTAGGGTTATGTTTATTTCTGAATGCTCCTGCATTATCTGTAAAATAATGAGATTGAACAACCCCAGTGTCCTTCTAGTTTCTTCTTGTACTTATCTTTTCTTAATGCTTCTGTTTTTTCTTGTAGACAACAGAAGGGTACCTATCCCTTTAGCCAGTTAAAATCTTTATGTTTTGAAATTTGCCATTTATGTAAGATGACAACTTTTTTGGAAAGTAGTGGCAAAAGCATTTGCTATGTCCTGTTTACGTTGTATCTCTACAGTGTGTGCACTATCCAGCTGAAATGTACTTGTGCATCTTTTAAGGTTCATTGAAATTTTTTCTTAAGACATGCCAATATGATAACTTCGAGTTAATAGATAATATCTTTAATGGTCAAAACTTAGGTTAAACCCTCTAAGAATATTTGTTCTGAAGTCTTGTGGAACAGGTGTTTCATACCAAGCAAGATTTCTGCTGTTTGCTCAGGCAGCTGAAAAAATGGTCTATGTCCAGATGTGACTGTGCTCCTATTTCTGGTACTCTGTAAGAACTTGGCAGGGAATAGTAATACTGTAGACATAATTAAATTTCTCTGTATGTCCTCTTGGGAGTTGTTATAACCCTACTATTCTTTTTGATCAAGAGAGCAGTGATCTACCAGTTCATCAAAGCAAAAGACATTTTTGAATCATACTGTCTCTGAAATACACCATTCTAACTTGCAAATCAAGGGTTGCCATGACATATTTGCAAGAATCAAAAGAAACGGGAAAGTTTATATTCTTATAAAAGTGAGTATCTTGATTTCCTATTTCTTGCTTTTCTGATTTTACAGGACATTCATCTAATGAATGCTTTCTTATCTTTTCCTCTTACTCAAAGATTCCTTTGCAAGGTGAAACAACATTGCTTAACTGTATCTGTCAAGCAGATAGTTCCTTATAGAGCCATGATTCTTATTCATCTCTATCACCTTTGTAGGTTAAGTGCTTTGTTACAGATCTGTTTTAAGAGGGCTTCAATTCAATATACAGAACCTCCCAGCAGGTAGATGCATAGTGCTGAATGAAGATATTAATGTTCTGTTGTTTCTTGTCTATAAGGCTGATTGTTTGCAATACTGTACTGATTTTAATATTCTGAACAAAAGAAAGAAGACCTGCTCATTTCACCCGGCAACAGATACTAGCTATCATGTAGGAGCTAAACATTATATGATTTTTTACGTTAACAGCTGGAAAAAGTCCCGAGCAACCCAATTTGATCTGATAGGTGACCCTGTTTTGAGCAGAAGAAGGTTGAGCAAGAGACCTCCTGAATTATTCTATGATTCAATGATTTTTTTATCATTATTTACCCACTTGTAGGGTTGTTACATGTATGTGCAAAAATCCATTTCTCAGTCATGCAGCTAGATGTAACCACTGGATCTGTTATTTGAACATGAACGTCATCTGCCAATTAACATTTGTATATTTTTAAATTTCATGTATATGTGACAAATACATAACGTAGACCTGGGAACTGATAGTAATTAACAAAAATGTAGTGTCTTGGTAACACAGCCATGCTGTGGTTACTTCTCATTTGAAGTTCTCTTGGGGAATCTGTAAAACAGCATTGTATTGCATGCCATACATACAAGTCCAGTGGATCAAGTACTTCTGTTTAAAAAAAATATAAGAAAAAAATTCTTTTTAACTGCTTTCTGGTTGCATTCATTGCATCTTTTTGGACTTGAAATTAACAGTCTTAACAGTGTATGAGACTACCAGCATTGTCTAACAATATTCCTTTATTTGAAATCTTAGTATTCTTTTTTCTTTTTGCATGTTCATCTCTCGCTGAATCCTTTTGTCAGTCAAGAAACTGATGTGAATACTCATCCAATAATCTCTCTTTCTGTCTCATGGGTAGGGGAATGAAGAAGGAGGAAGAGAAGTATGGGATCTAAGTGTTAAGAAATTAACTCTCATCAAAGACTGAATGCCATGTATCCAGACACTCCAGAGAACAGTGATTCCTCACAGTAATTGATAATTAAATAGGATTAAAGCTCATATAAGAAAATAAGATTTCCTCATGAAGCCTTCTAAGAGAAGGCATGGACATCTGACTTGAGTCAGTATCTTTTCAGCAGCTTTTGATCTGATATTCAAATCATCTCTTCAGTTCACATAACCTCTTTTGTTCTCGCTTTAGAGAAAGTGTACCAGCCAAATCTTTATACAATGAAATGTGATTGTCTTCTACAGTTGTAGGGATTTTTTTCTTTTTTAAAAAAATTTTAATCTAAAATTTCTTGCTGTAACTATGCTTCAGATACTCTTTTTAGTTTTCATCTTTTTTTGATTTGTGAAAATCTAAATATTTTCCAGCAGGGAGAGATACCTTTTAGAATGCTTTGTAGATGAGCCTTGCAGGTTTACAAGATGTGTATATATATGTGTACATAAGTGTACATATGTTTGGTTTTATCTACATAACCTTATTATATTACACTTGCATTTCTTAGTTACATTTCATAGGTCCCTTAGACATAATTCTTGGGATTTGTGAACTCTTACTTTGCTTGTTTATTTTGTGACCAATCAACTACGTAAACACGGTCCTTATTTCATATAATGTTTCACATTATTAGTGTCTCGAGCCTGAAATCTCTTTTGGACAAAAATGGGAGTTAATTCTTCCACGCTTGCTTTTCTTCCTAATTAATAATGCAGTTGCTTTAACCAACTTCACCTTTTTGTCAGAGTGGCCCGTGATGCAAATGCATCTTTGCTCCTAATTTGTGGAAGGCATGGAAACAGCTGCAGCAGTTGGTTAAACTCCTGAGAGTTTAACTAGCCTGAAAGGAAGCGCATCATGGCATCAAACTTCAAAGTCTGTTTTAGTTTTCTTCCACTCACTTCAAGGATTTTTTTAATTTTTTTTAAGTAGACTTGTGTTTGTTGTTTTCCAGTAAAATCTTAAGTAATTTTTTTTTAACTTCTATGCAGTACAGTGATTTTTTTTTTTTTTTTAAAGTAAAGATGCTTTCTTTTTAAAATTAGTGACAGGATTTATCATTTGCTTCATTGCAAATGCCTTTCTCATTGTCACAGCAAGAGCCAACCTCAAATAATTTCTATCAGTACAAATGTGTTAGATATAAGTTACAGGTATTCCTACTTACAAGTGGATATGCAAGTGTTTCCAGTGTAAAGGGGTGAAGCGCAGGTTGGTACGTTACCTTATGATAGCAGAGTGTTTTAGCAGAGTGACTGATGTACCAGACAGTCTGGCCTGGCACTACAAGATCTGTGAGATGCTCGCTTTCTCGTTTTTTTTTTTGTTGTTGTTTTTTTGGTTGGTTGGTTGGTTGGCAGGTTTTTTAGGAAAATAGTAAATCTGGTTAGACCCATTCATGATATGATTTTAATCATGTTGTAGGTAAAGCAGCTGAGTTTAGCATGTCTTCTTATCTAGTGGTTTTGAAAGCTGTTTCTTACCCTCTTCTTTACTGCTTTTCCCATTTCCAAGCTGAAGAGGCAACTTAAACCAAAACCTGTTGCTGTACATGTTTGCCTCTCTTCATCAGAACTGATACCACAGTGTCTGTGGGTTATTTCCAAAACAAACATCTCATCAGCTATCTCATTACAAACCAGAAAAATCAAGTATATTCCTGCGTGTGCTGTTTATTTTTTTTTAGTCCCATTCATATTGAGACATACCCAAATATACTAGGAGTTTATTTTTAATTCAGTACTAAGATAATCTGTACAGTATCTTATATATCTGTACAGTATAATCTGTGGAATATCTTGCTCTCCTAATTGTAGTTATCTGCAGAAACAGAAGACCTAATAAATATACAGCCTTACATTTTATTTAACCACCCCTAACGGATCTGAATTTACACTTACTGTTTTTTTTGTTAGCTTTAAATGCTATCCTTCACACCCTGAGTGTGTGTGTTTTCATACATTTAGTGCTTTGTATTTTACTTTGATTTTTTTTTTATTCCTTCTTATTTTAATAGTAGCAACAATATGTTGTGTGTTTTTCTTTTCTAAATCAGAAATTACTTTAAATAAGAATTTGTCTATTAATGATTACTAATAATACTAGTAAGCAAATGAGTTCCAAAGATGAAGGAAAAAAATTGCTTTCTTAGAGAATTATATTGGGTTCAAGGCTGTGTGTATGTAAGGAGAGTATGATGACACAGTAGCCAGCAGTTTTATAATTAATTTTTTACTCTAGGTGGCTAACAGTGTTTGCTCTCCAACAGCATTCTTTTATCATGTTTGAGTAGCTACTTTTATTTTGTATTTCTTTGACAAATTAGATGAAAATGTGCAGTTACGTTGTATATAGATATATATATTTCTCGATTGAAAAAGGGTTTTGTGCTATTTTAGACTTGTGTGTATTTTAGACTTGTTTTCAATTTTGGAGATGCTAAACTAACTGCTACTTCTCTGATCTATTTGATAATCAAAAGTTTTTACTGTTCTTAAATAAACTGCTTTTGTTATGTAGATATAGTATATTATATGTTCTGTGTCAAAAGAATAGATGTATATTATAAAATAAAATTAACTGATCCTTTTTCTGACTGAAACTTTATCTCCACAGCAAAAATGAAACACATCAATCTGTCATTTGCAGCTTGTGGTTTTCTGGGTATTTACCACTTGGGGGCAGCAGCTGCTTTTTACAGGCATGGTAAGAAGTTACTGAAAGTTGTGAAAGCTTTTGCGGGAGCTTCTGCGGGATCATTGGCTGCCACTGTCTTATTAGCGGTACCAGAAAATATGGAGGTAAATTAATAAACTCGTAGGTATAGGACATGATCATTTTCAAAGGATATTTTTTGATATAATCTACCATTAAGTTTTTAAAAATATTTTGGTTTCTTCTTGCCTCTTGTAAAGGAACAGGACTTGTGTATATGTTTTCATTAACAACACGTGATTCATGGGCAAAGTGTTTATGAAGCAAGTGTTTCTTTATGACAAAAATCTGTCATATGAACTTCATATTTTAAGCTATATAAATATAAATTTCATGTGTGTGAATGTTGAGTTGTGTGCAACCAGATATACTTTAATATACCGAAATGTATATGCACTTAAATCACTGTACATTACGAAGTTAATCATTGTTTTCTTGGAGAGAGGTAGGCTTTGTTAAGCAAATGCATAGTGCCATCCTTTCATCCTTTGTGAAAGGAGGTGAAAATGGTGGATGGATAAAGTCAAAGAACACCACACACTGGCTCAAATTTTTTCCTTGCTGTCTGTGCTTCATTAGACAGTGCCAGAAGTGGCTTGTGCACCTCCTTTAGACTCAGGACAGCTCACGACTTAACAGCAGTAGCCCCACTGTGTGCCAGGGAGGATTAACCCTCACAGTATTCTGTTCTGACATGCTGCGTACATGCGTATTTGGTTTTTTTTTCTCCAGAGATGCCACTCTTTTCTCAATCTGAATATGGGGTCATGTAGAGACAGCAAAGTTATGTTCAATGACTACCCTCTTACAGGTTCTGTGGGAGAGCATTAGCTGTTCTTTGGGTTTTGTTTGTTTTTCCCCATAGGTTAAGGCTGCTTTGAGGACTAGGCCTTGCCAAAACGTTAATATTTCTTTAATATACTGAGTTATAATAAACAGCATTACTTATGTGGGACAAAGAAAAACCTGTTAGATTTTTGTTGTAAGTACACTTACGTTTCAGACCAGTGAACATCAGGTAACTTTCTCCGAGCCTCGCTTATTACAACTTTCACTGCATTTGATTCAAATAATAGTCCCAGCCAATACCACACTTTGCCACTGATCTTTCTGTTCGTTTGTTGTTTGTTTGTTTCTGCTGGAATATGAACTTAACTTGCAGAGTTAGCTATACTTCTGTTGCTTTCAGCAGTAAGTTCTTCCCTGGCTTCTTTCCACCCTCCCCCTGTCCTGCCACGTGCATTCTTTATATGATTTGGTATTAGGCAAGTTCCACTCTGTTGTGAAGACAACCTTACTTGTATTCTGTTCAGGTGTTAGTCCTTTTCTGTAGCCTCTGACTAGTAGTTCAGTTTCAGGTTTGCCTGCATACCTCTGACTTTAATCATAGAATGATGGTTTGGGTTGGAACGGACCTTAAAGATCATCTCGTTCCAACCCCCCTGCCATGGGCAGGGACACCTTCCACTAGACCTCTGTGGTGAGCACAGCAGCTAGCCTTTCTTAGCCCGAGGAAATTTTTCTGCTTGATGTAGGCTCTGGGTGTGAGCATTTGTTCCCAGCCTAGTGCAACTTCCAAAAATCTTTCAAAGTAAAAATATTAGAACAGGTTTTATTTTTTGTGGAAACTAAGCCTATATTACATTGAGTCTGATGGATTTTTCCTTGAAAGTGTGTCATGTTAATACAAACTGAAGAACGTTTCATGAACTTTTTAGTCCTTTTAATTTTTTTAATATATTTTTTAGTCATTCTGTTGTATTGTTTACATGGAAAATGGAGAGCTATTTTGGGAGGGGAATAGTTCTTCCTAATTCTCATGGAGTTTAAGTAAAGACAGTGTTATGTACTGAATAGAATTAACTTTTCATATCAGGGTAATTATATTGCTACCTTTATTACATTCCTAATTTGAAATATTTTATATCCACAAATATAACTCTTAACATCCGTTAATTATTTTTTTCTTTTTTTCCCTCCTCTCCCCAGAGATGGCTGTGTTAGACAAGCTATAATTAGGACTTTTTCCACCTCCTAGTCTCAAAGCATTAATACAACCTTTCCTTATCTTGAGAGAATGTAACGTTGAGCATTTCTTGTTTTGACTGTTGCTATTCTAATATGACAGTTTGCAAATGTTTTTCTGTCATATCTTGGATTTTTGTCACTGTTGAAAAAGCATGGGACTTGAGAATTCTAGGGAAGCTTATAGACTTACAGAAAAGTACCTGTTTATTTAAAAAGTACCTTGGTCACGTTTGATACCAAGTTTGCTTAACTCAATACAAGCAGTTGCAATTCCTAAACATGTTCTCAGTCACTATTTAAAATTTAGATGTAGTGTTTAAAGCTTCTAGCACTAAAATTATAAACAATTCATAGCTGTAAGAAGTTGTCCCTTTTGGCAGCAAGAATTGAGAGTCTAGGTATGGTCTATTCTTAGTACTTGTAATATGGAAAGTAGTTTTCTGTCATTCACCTAGGTTTGGATTCATCCAGCTCCCTGTTACTCTTAGCTCCTCATCACTTTTAATAAAGCATCATCATTATAAAGGTAGTAGTTCTGAGGTGCTTCTATGTAGGGTTTAAATCCTGTACCCTCCTCCTCAGTAGGACACATTTTCTTCTCTTCTTTTATGTAGGTTTTTTCTTTCCCCAGTCACATCAATCATGTATTTCGTTACTAGCACCATATTTGTTCTTCATGCAGGAAGCTAATAAGCCAGGAACCCCAAACTATCTATAGACGGATCTTTGACTCTGTAAACATGTGGTTATATAGGTGAATATGGGTATAATATATTTATTGAGTACCAATTTCAGAAAGTTGCATAAGATTGGGTTTAGTTTTTTCCCCCAAGTCCCTAAAATTGTTAGAGAAGTCTGCATGAAAGGGTAAAAAAAGGAATATGAATACTTAATAGTGAGTTTTAAGCATTCAGAATTATAATTCATTGTTTCAGAATCTTTTTGATAAAAAATAAATGCTACCAATTCTGTCACTCTCTTTTTAGACTTCTTATGGGTCATCCTTCAAGCTATTTTCCTGCAGTCATTAATGCTAGGTATTTCAGCTTGCATAAAAGAGGTTCCCTGTGCAGTGGAATCTGTTGCCTGGTTTTCTGCAGTGTCTTGTCTTCCTGTGTCATCCATCGTAGTATTCCATTCATTAAATACTTCCATAGTATTGTATTCATTAAATATGTGTATTTGTTAGTAGCATGGTTTTTGCATTAGTGAGAAGAAATTATAATAATTGTAATTTTTTTAATGGTTATAGGCATCTTAAGGTACTTGTGTCTGGTTTTCATACTGAAGTAGTCTTTAAAATAGAAGGTGGCATTACACTTGAAATACAAATGATTGTTCTTGTAATGGCATGATTCAGAGGACTTATTATTTAGCAGTGGTAATATATAGAAAAATAGCCTTTAACTTTCCTTGATTTTTAAAGTGGTATTCTTGTGAGGGTTTTTTATTATTATTAATTTTTATTTTTTTCTTATTAAGGATCTCATTTTCTTACAGATTAGTTCTTACAAAAGGATCAACATTTTGTTATGCATATCTTGTTACAAACCAAGCACATATGGGAAAATATTTCAGTCTGATCTTATAACTCTCTTGATTAAAGCTTTAGCCACTAGTATGTTTTAGATACCACAGTTGAACATACTTCCTATAACTGAAACATCTTTAATGGTATATATTTTTAATTTCCAGAAGTGTAAGCAGTTTGCCTATGGATTTGCAGAGGAAGTTAGAAAATTGGACTTTGGTGCTGTAACGCCTGGTTATGATTTTATGAAAACGCTTAGGTACCTATCTTAATGCATCTGTAAGATCATTTTTGTATGAAGCTGAGTGAAAACGGAGAGTGTGCATATTTTTTCTATACTGTGGGGCACTCAGCACTCTCTTTTACCCCCAGCATATTTGCAAGGTTTTAAAATAATGATGGTGAATAATGTTTAGCATTTTCTTTACTCTAGGGAAGGCATAGAGTCTATTCTTCCTCCTAATGCTCATGAGATAGCTGAGAACCGGCTCTACGTGTCAGTCACTAACACCAAAAGTGGGGAAAATCACTTGGTTTCAAATTTTGCCTCCAGGGAGGACCTCATTAAGGTAATGAAATTGAATATTGCTGCTTTAAATAAAAATGCTTGAGTTTCTTCAAGGCTTAGGAGTATGTTATTAGCTGTACAACAAATCACTGTTTTACTCAAGTAATCACTTACACTATCAGTGGTGCTACAGCTACAACATAAATGATGGAAGCAGAATTTGATCCTACAGTTTCACAAATTTTGCTAAAACTTATTTTGTGTGTGTTTCCTTCATCTGTTTTTAAAGTACTATCTTATACGCAAAGTGTGTTTAAAAAGTAACAGGGTAACTAACGGTTATGGTAGATAAGAATAAAATAGATATCTCCAAATTTTGTAACAATTCGCTGAGTCTTTGCATCTCCTACTTCACTGATACCATTTATATTATATTTCATCAGAAAAGAAAGTAAAGAAAAGGAAGTTAAAAAAAATTAATCCAACACTTTATACAGGTCCTTGTGGGGAATAGGTATAATGTATTGTTAAGTACCATATATAAACTGCATTTTAACTGTCACTGGAAAGCATATCTTACTGCCCATCTCTTCTTTTGAATGCCACTTTTAAAATTTGAATCAGGATTGTATACATAAGCTGGTATGAAATGGTAGGAGGAATTCAGATGCATGTAAAGCAAATGTTCTTTCTAGTAGTTGATTATATCTAGTGGAGAACATCATGAGATATAACAGAATAAAGGAGGAAATAGAGTAAGAAGGAATTCCTTCTTTCCCTGTCCTTGTGGATGCTTAGAGTAAATAAGAGCTTCTTTATAATTAACACATAAAGAAAAAAATCACACTTGTTGGCAAAAATCTCAAAGTATGCATTGGAAGTTTGCCTTTAAAGTATCATTTTTTAAAATCTTGATGCTGTTATATTCTACACGGTCAATCGGTTCTCAAAATTTGTAGGACTTAAATTTTTTGCATAATTATCTTTGCATGATTATCTCAAATTATGCACTGTTGTTTCTAGCCACAGTAGCCAGCAGTGACAAGCATGGAGATTATTATTCTGTAGGTTTATGGTTTTTTGCAGTGAAGTCTTCTAACCTGAAGATGATTAGAAGTGTCAAGATGACCTTGGAAATACATACATTTTAGTAGTATTTCAAAAGTTCTTTCATTGACTTAACCATTTCTGTTCTATTCTTTTGTTCCATATACTAGCAGTAGAATGGGTTGGAATAATAGTAATGAAATTCCAAATAGTTGCTCATTGGAACATATTCATATTGTCTGTTCTTCCAGTGCATCTCGTAATACGTGTTTTTCTGCATCCTTCGTCTATGTATGTATCATTTTACAACAGTCTGAATGTTGGTGGCTGCCCCGGTAGTATGGAGGATAGAGCTTGTTAGGTTATATAATTGTATTATGCCTAGACACAATCTGCTGTACCCAAGGCATGGATAAAGATACTGCTGGGCAAACTGTTTAATAACAACAAAACTCCTGTGCCCTGTGCCAGAAATCTTTCAACTTCCATATGCAGTTGGTTTCAATGCTTAACAAGCCTTATGGTTCCAACGTTTTTCATAATGGCTAAACTGAATATATGTTGCTACAATTTTAAGCTTTTATTTTCTTTTGCTATTCCCAGTGGACATGGAAAGGCAGTCAATAATCTTCCTCTTTTGAAACAGTCTTTACGTATGTGAAGACAATCATCACATACCAGCGTTCCTAGACTTGCAGTTCTTAAATTGGAGGTGAGGGGGAAGAGAGGCATGATTTGTATGTTTGTGAAGGAGCAGGGCACCGAGCACTGTTGTATTTGGTTTGGAAAGGTGGGAGCAGTGAATAGGAGTCCACGATAGTCTATTAGTAGTAGGGAAACTAACACTTTCAATTTGTCCATTCTCACCTTGCTTTTGAGATCTAAGTGACTTTCTAAGGAAGGCGAACTGTTTTTTTCAGTCTTGAAAAGAATTCATGCTTTGCCGGGGTCCCCTGGTTTTGACTCTTTTCCTTCACTAAACCTTTTGTCCCCATTTCTTGTAGTTCAGAAGGGCCAAAGTTACCGAGATGGAGTTGAACGAGAGTAGAAAGGGGGTTGAGCAGGGGAAGAAGCTCATGTTGGGAACTTGGGAACCCTGTGGGATGTCACTTTTGAAAATCTGGAGAGGAGTGGTTTCAAGGGGGACCTTATCTTATGCTTTTGTGAGGGAAAGGCCTGTCTGGTAGAGAAATAGCTACAGTTTCACATTTGGAAAATAAGAAGAGAAAGCCTTTTTATCTGAGCTCAGACAAAGCTCTGGTGCTCTAGATCACTGGGAAGAGGAATAGGCAAGAAAAGGGTTCTCGAACTGAAAGTTAAAGACTTCGTATAGAGTCTTAATTAAAACTTGTTAGGGGAGGAGAGGTGTTTAATACTGAAAGTAGCTTAATTTGTTGTAAAAATAAATGCAATTCCACCAAAATACCCTCAGGCATTTTCTTCCATACTCCCCATGGATTGTGGGGGGTTTTTTTTGCACCTGATCATCTTTCACATAGTATATACTCCAGTCTGTAACCTGCTTCTGTTCCACAGATTTGTCTCTCATGCCGCCATTCAAGCACATGCATGTGTATTCACCACATCTAGCTACATGAAAATTTCTGACATACTATACCTTATCCACACATCTTCCCCTTCTCTTTGAAATGCTGTATACTGATTGCATGTATATGTATGTATGGGTGGATACATAGGTATGTAAATACACACACACACTCTCATAGATACTGCTGTGAGTGGATAGAAAGGTATGTGTGTGTGTGTGCACATCTGTATGTAACAGAAGAGGTGTCCTGGTCTAAAAAAAAGTAAAAACTGAGAACTGCTGTAGACAGCAATGTAGGTGTACAATAGGGCAAGTAGTAATTTGTTAATACTTGAATGTATTAAATGCGAAGTATCAGTACTGATAAAGATATGAATTTTCAGGCTGTTTATAGTATTTTGGAAACTTTGAATTCTTAGAAAATCTGATCTATTAGAAGAGTAAACACTATATAAATATGCCAGCAGAATGATAGGGTCAGCTTTTTTGACAATACTCTATATTGCATTTTTTTTCAGCGTATGCATATTTAGTTTCTGCAAAATCATAGATTTACTTCACATTGTGTAAGACTAAGTTCATAATCTTTTGAATCACATTAATAAATGCGTTAATTTGTGGTGTTTTGTTTTGAGAGTTGTCACTGTCAAGTCTTAAAAAAACAAATACTATTGAGTAGTTTTAATCACATTTTGACATACCACAACAAGACATTTTGAGATGACAGTGGTTTTATGTAAAACTAAAATTGTCTGATTACTGCTGTATTATTTAATATAGATAAATATGTATGAAAATATTTATTGGTTCAGAATTACTTTGTTGCCTTTTTTTCAATTTTGTTCTTTATTCTTTCTGCTTTCTTTTCTCTAGGTCCTGCTAGCAAGTAGTTTTGTACCAGTATATGCAGGAATTAAGCCAGTGGAATATAAAGGAGAGGTAATTTTTCATTAACTACCAACATTTTTTTTGTGTGTGTAAGAGCATTCCTAATTTATGATGTACTTATGTGATCTTAAGGGAAGGCAAGCGCAGTACCATATTTTGTAGCATAATTATTGTTTCTGTTGATACTGTAGATTAACACCTTGAAAGATGACATGAGTTTGTTCGTGTGTTGTTTCAAAAATTGTGGCTGCTGAGACTGAAATGATCTCTGTAGCTTGAAGCTGTTTCCTGAAGATAATGTCTAACAGTTACCATGAAAATAAGGTTCTCTTAGTAAAGATACTTCTCACGACAAGCTGTGTTACCAACTCTAAAATGGTTTTTGCAACTTAAAGGTCCACCATTCTGCTTTTCTGTTTAATGGAAGGAGTGATAAGGGAGGTCTTGGCAAATTGAATGCTGCTGAAGTACATGTGCATGGTTACATATGTGTTGTTCTCATGTTCTGTACAGAATTACATGCTTACCAGGTACCTTCAAATCTCTTACCTCTGGACAAGTATTAAAGAACAAACTTTTTTTCCCCCTATAGCACACAGCTATGAAGTTTTCAGAGGTGTACACTACTATAAGAAAACCTTTTTGCAGTTACCTGTACTTGGTTTAGCTTCAAGAGCTTTGTCTTTATTAACATAAATACATTAACATTTTAAGAATAATTTTGACTGTTTAGTCAGTAATTTCTAGTAATTACTAGAAGCATGAAAATAGCCATTTCTTTCTTTCTGAGAAATACTATGTGATACTTTTTCCTTTACTTCTTCGTAGGGATCCAAATGATACCTTTAGAACATCTATAATTCTCACAGCCACCCTGCCAGAAAACCCCCACAAAACCATGTGCATTTGTCTCTAGCAAGAGGGAGTTGGAGTTCGTTACATCAGAAAGCTTGTCAGCTTTACAATTATGTATACTGCAATATGTATCAGCTAAAATGTTTGAAGGGTTTAAATCAGTATTGCCTGTCTGATTGAGTTAAATGGAGGCTGCTTGCAGCTTCCCAGGGTCTGGAAATTTTGTTGATTGGAGTCTTTACATGTTGCTTGTGCAGTTCAAAGGACATACATGGACGTTTTAGGTTCATTCTGCTGTTACTTAAAGGGAAGGAAGTGTCGTTAAATTTCTTGTGGTGGTGTTTCAATTAAGAAATTGAAAAGTTGGCTCAGAGTTTTGTCCAAAACTTATTTAAAACCCATTTTACTGCATAAACGCTGCTATTATGATTTGCATAGGTATTGTAGTATTTACTGAAACATCTGCAGTCTCTTCCTAGTGGACAGTTCTCCTACCTAACTTTATTTTTTGCATTCAAAAATGAAATCAATGAATGTTTCACGGACACTGGTTCTTCTGTTACTTGAAAGCTTGTTGTCATTCCTAAGGCTTCTTGCTACTCTCCTTAAGTGAGATTCAGAAAAGGCAGTTTCTGGGAATGAGGTTGCTTTCATTTATTGTTATTTGTTGGAATGATTAGTTCTGCATGTCTGCACTGACTTTTTTCGTACTCTGTAAAACCATGCATTTGTGGTGTGGGGATTTTATTTATTTATTTATTTATTTTTAAGAAAACTGTTGCCTGTAAATGCATGTGACTGCCATTCTTTAGTCCAAAACACTTAGAGCAGGGTGAGAGCAAAAAACCTTAGGATCTCTCTTGCAATAGTATTTCCTTGGTTTCGAATAGCGGGTAATGAGGATATTTGAGTGGGTGATAGGGGCCCTAAAGCATGCAGTGTAGAGCCAGATACACAACATGTAACCTCATGATCCAGACATGGTAAGCACTGAAGTCAGTAAGATGGATTGGATATTGATTTGGCTCTGTGAGTCCATCTATCATATTAGCATCATATTCCAAGTTTCCTGAAAGCTTTACTATAACAGTCCAATGTTCTGTCTGTCTGCATTTACACTAATTTCAGGGAGTAAATTCCTTCAGCCATATGGTCCATGGCAGCATGGAATCAAGCTTAGTCCCTGCTACCCGGAGTGCCTTATCTGTGCTTCAGAACAGTTGATCTGTATCTTATCTGGGTTACATATGTCACCTGCATACATATCACCAGGTCATCTGGGAGTGTTTTTAGGATGTATTTCAGTATTGAGGTACGTGATGCACGATATACAAGAGAGTATGGTGCACTTTTGCTGGAATAGTATCAGAACGTAGTCAAACCTGTTGCTAGCTTGTCCATACTGCCTACAGAGAGTGAACCCTAGGGTAAACTGATGGCAGCATTGCACTGTAGTTTTCTTTTTAGGAAGAATACTTTTTGGGAAGCATTTGGCTCACACTGGGATTAGCTAACATACCTGTAGTGTGCATGCTTGGAGGCTAGACTTTTGGGGTGAGTAAGCTAAATTGCTTGGTAGCATAGACATAACATCAGTCTGTTCATAGTATGTTTTCTTCTGGTTTGATGAGCCTAAAAATAATCTGAAGGAAAAGGGACGGTAAGATAACATCTGAGAATTTATAGTCTGTTAATGGCCATAACCGGATTGGGCTATCTTATTACCTGGGTTGGGATTTAAGGTGCCCTTGGACTAAGCTTCCAGTAACATCAGGGCAAACTTACTCCATGTGAAATTATCTTTCTTCGAGTTGGTTTGGTGTCCTCTGAATCTCTGGCAAGGTTAATGTTTAAGCCAGATAAAGATCTGCAAATGATTGAGTTGACTGTATCTGATGATGAGGCTGTAGTTTGTGTCACTGTAGTTCTTACAGAACAGGTTTGTAAAAACCATGTACTGGTAAATGGGTAGATTCTGTTAGGTCCAGCCGACATCCTCAGTTTCATTGTCTAGTTTGGTTTTCATTGCATGTTATTTCAGAACTTTCTCTGTCTTTGCACTGTACTTACAAAAGAGAAACTAATTCAGAAGTTACCAGGAGTTTGCCTCATCAGCTAAGAAGCATTTTTCAAGAATTGGTTAATGGAATTACAAGAAACTGGGACATTACATCCTTATCCTTTTATTTGCAGCATATAAATGTTTTATTTTAACTACATAACATGAGGGACTGTGGAGCTAAAATATTTTTGACTGAGAAGCAGTTGCTCCCAAATGCTTGAAAGAAAATAAAATGACAGAGGGCATGTTGGCCAGGAATAACAGAATCTACAAAAGATAGTGCTTAATAAAAAGTATTGCCCTTGCCTTGGTAAATGTTTTGATTTTCAAATAAATATGGAAGTTACATAAGAGGAGGGGGAAGAACCTAAATAATCAGAATTTTTAAAAGTGGGAGAACTTTTAGGTGGTAAAAGTACTAAGCTAGACTTGTGAAAGACATTAATAATGTCATCTGTTATGGTGTCTTTGATGTGGCTTAGACAGGGACTCTGCTGTTCTTTTCACTGTAGGAATTACAACAAAAAGCCACTCCAAGGAACATTGCATATAAATCAATAATAAATTACTATTTATAGACACACAAAAAAGCCTTGGTGTTAGAAATGTTAACATATGTTGCAGCTTTACTCACAGTTATCACAGCAATGGTATGAGGGAGTTTGAGAAATCTGAAAGATAGCTTTAAATGGTTTTGGAATTTTTTTTTTTTTGGCCTCCTTTTCTAAGGCAAAACAATCTCAATCCTAAGCATTGATAAATATGATTTTTGTGGAAAGTGAAGGACTTCAGTGGTGGATTGTGGGTACTGACATCAGCTAATGTCAAGAGTCAAGCTCTAAAGCATATTATGAAATAATAGGGTGAGAAGGGCCATAGAAACTATTGAATGTGAATATTTGTAGCTGTATTTTAAGCTCAGGAGCATAAAATTCATCTGAGAGAGTGCAGAAGAGGGCAGGGTGGGAGGACAAAGCACACACACGCCACTCCCACCCCCACAAAAAAGAATGGTGCTTGCTATATATCCATGTGTAAAAGAGTAAATCCATGTATTGCCAAATATGGGAGTTGACGGTGGAAGGAGGGGCAAGTGACAACAAAGTCTTTTGGTTGCACAAACACCTCAGAGGGATCTGCACAACAAAGTGACAGACCTCAGAGAATCTCAGGGGCTTCTGAAGAGCGAACACTGTAACCTGAAATAATGCTTCCTGTATAGCAGTCACTACACTGAAAGCTAGTGTCTTGCCAAAAGTTTGAAGACAAGTTTAATTTAGCTGTCATAAACAACTTCCCAATAGTGTACTTTTTTGTGGGAGTTTTTTTTTTACTTTTGTGACTAAATTCCTGTGGTGTTTTCAGGAATTTTGTAGGAAAACTTGCATTATTTTGCCATTTCATAATGGTCACATGTAGTGTCACCTACAGCAGAAGAGCAGTCTTCTGGCTGATGAGTGGTGAGAAGTACTAGTACAATTTGCCATTTTTTTTTTATTGTTAATGAAACTTGAAGATGATATCCTGGAGTATTCAGTTTACGTTTGGGATTCAGTTTACATTTGCATCTGATCACCAGACCTCATGTACAATGTCAGTGAATGCATCTGGCCAATAGACTGATGTTGAGTTTTGGGTTATGCATGTAAACACAGAAGGAGATATGAATGTATAAAATATATTGGCAAGAGCTGTCCTTGCTTATACTGGAATAGAATATGGCTGTGGTCCCTGTGAAGATCAGTCTTGTGCCCCT
Organism: Haliaeetus leucocephalus; assembly: GCF_000737465.1. Classification (NCBI taxonomy): domain Eukaryota; kingdom Metazoa; phylum Chordata; class Aves; order Accipitriformes; family Accipitridae; genus Haliaeetus; species Haliaeetus leucocephalus. The sequence goes on from NW_010973231.1 coordinate 5,436,417, forward strand.
AGCCTGCCTTTAGAACCAAGAAATATGTGGGGCTTTGCCAGAAATTAATTGGTTGCTTTTGTTTTTTCTTTCTCATTCTTTCCTGTATTCAACTCCTGTAGCAGACTTAATATCTGCTCCCTCCTATGTGCCATCATTGTTCAGCTCCTTCCCACCTTTACCCTCCACTTCCCAGCTATTGCTGTCTTGTGTTATATATGTAAGACAAGATGCTCTGGAAGAAGAAGAGAGGAGTCATGTTTGGTTTAGCATGTTCAGTCAGTTTACCTGCACATACAGATTGTCCAGTTCCTAATTTGAATCAGAGTAATGTTTCAGAGGAGTATACATTGTCTGATACAGTTCACATGTAATATTAACAATATTATCTTTTCATGTGTGTGTTGAGAAAAATTCTGTATGGGGCATTTTGTTATTAGATTAACTAACAAGCCTTATCAGTAGCTTGATAAATATATTATGCACATATTTATACATTATGGTAAAGGAAAGGAAGGATGAAGTGTTCAGTTATGATCATATTGTACTAAGGTTATTTTGAAAATATTTCTATTTTCCAACAGAAGTGGGTTGATGGTGGCCTTACCAATGGCCTTCCTATCTTGCCTGTTGGAAGAACTGTGACGATTTCTCCTTTCAGCGGTCGATTAGATATCTGTCCACAAGATAAAGGACGTGTGGATCTTTATGTTAAATTTGCAAAACAAGATATAATGGTGAGTTGCTCGTTTATTAAATAACTTCAGAAGAAGAACAGGTAGTTGTGCAGTTAAGGTTATACTTATTTTTAAGTGTCTATTTTGTGCTTATATATCAACTTAAGTAACGTTTTGGCATTTTCTATTTTGCAAATGGAGGGTAAACTTTTTCTTAAATGTAAGGGAAGGAAAATGTAGAATAAAGAAGAAAGGTTGAAAAGCATTGATCTAGTACAAAATTGAGCAAATTATCACAAGCTATTAAAGGTAAATAATTAAGCTTGCTTTAAGTATTAGCTGTCTTTGGCTAGGCAGAGTGTTTATAGAAAAAAAAATATTAAGACTTCTGTAGAATACCTCAGGAGATGGAAACTCTAGAACATACCTTCATACTTGTTGAAATCAGCTGCTCTAACTGAATTTAAAATAAAAGTTTAAGTCGTACATTTGAAATGATATACAATGACTTGTCACCTCATTGCTCAAGAGAACTCATGAATATTTGTGACCAGAACACTTTTCCAGAAGTTATTTTGTTAGATGTTACAGAAACATTTCTGTATATTGAAATATAGGCTAAGACTGATTTTTTATGGCCTCCTTTTCACCATTGACATTGCTGTCTTTGCAAGCTTTGTCTCACGAGCTTTAACCACAGTATTGCTTCCTTTGACATCATGAAAGACAATATTGAATAGCAGTAGACCTAGCTGTCAAGAAAATACATTAGAAAGAAAAAATAAAGTTTAACAATAATTGGTACTTTTTTTTTAGTTTCTTTTAGACAGTTCTTAATAAGTTTTCTTAATTTGAATAAAGTCAGTGTTATGTAATGTCATCCTAAATTGGACCAAATTTCTGAATCTTCGTAATGTTTCACAGAGAGATTTTAAGCATGGTAGTACTTGGTAAATGATCATAAAGTATGAGATTATTGATTTCACATACATTGAAAATATATGTAATTGCTTACTCTGTATCTCTTGGTCATGATTTGTATGTAGTATCTAGTGCATCTAGAGGAGGAAAAATAAGCTGGTGATTAGATAAGTTTAGAGATAGAAAATTAATTCAGAGGTACACTGGTTCTAGGGATCTTGCAAGTGCAGACTTTTGCAGAATCTCAGGCAATGTTTTAAACTATTCTGTTTGAAGCACCTTTAGCTTTTAGAGCTGTAAAACCATGCACTGAGAATAAATTTTTTTTCAGCAATACTGTAATCTGCATAAAATGAGAAGTTGAATATCTTCATTTATCTGTACTGGAATGTGAACAGTTTTCTGTCTCTTTGAACTTCCTCCATTTATTAGTGTCAGACTTTGAATAATTGCTTACTTCCAATAACAAAGATGATTTTGATGTTGTTTTGCAAAATTGCGTGTAATAAAGTATGTGGCTAAAATATTAAATTAATCGTATAAATGTTCAGAATATTATTAAATCTAATTATATTTTTAATTTTGTTGTAAACAATTTAATAATGTCTGTGTTCAAGAACAAAGTTCTGAAGTCTTTTTACACCATCAAAGTGACCACTTGAGATGCTGAGTAGTTCTTAATTTGTTGATACTACAAACTACATTTATACTCACATGTTAAACATTGCCTGGGAATGTTCCCAAGAATGTGGTTGTTTGCACTAGTAAGCTGTCAAAATATTTCCTTGCACAACTTTAGCATGTGCCAGCTACCGACACTGCCAGGCGGTTCTGGGAATGTTTCCAAAGTTAAAATGCTTCAGAAACTTTGGGAAGTTTTACAGGCAGACAATCTGTCTTGGAGGCTGTGAGTTTGATAGTGTATATTAGTTTGTGCCAGTTTGTTTTGATGCTTGTACCTGGACATGGTTAATTTACTGGTGTAGGCATAGCGGTCTTTTTTATTTACATATGCTACATGAAACGAGTGACAGAACAGATAGCAGCACAGTCAAGTCTAGATAAGTTGCTTTAATAAACTAATTTATAGCTTCTCGCTCTGTTGCAGCTGTCTCTGGCCAACCTAGTAAGACTTAATCAAGCTTTGTTCCCACCTAACCAGGAGAAAATGGAATTGTTGTACCAAAATGGATTTGATGATGCTGTACGTTTTTTACTGAAAGAAAACTGGTTTGAATAGATGGTACGTAGAAAATTAACAAAACCTGATAGCTGTCAGAACATAGCTACAGACATCCTACAGAATCTCAGGGATTGCTGTCCCAATTCCTGTTTATGAAACTAAAAATCCCAATGGAATTGCATCTGCTTCTGCCAAGAAAGTACCAGTTGCACTCCAAAGACCTGTATAAACACATCACAATAGGAATTGTACTTGCCTGGTAGTTGTCGTGGTTTGAGGAGGTTCAAGCTTAGACCCATTTTGCTTCAGCTGAAGACTTGAGTGTGATATTTGTAAAAAGCTTGTGTTGTCATAGTTACAGAAACTTGGAGAAGTCTTTTTCAGTGTTATTTGAGAGACAAATCAACGTTGTACCATGAAAAATTACAGTCTGTATTGTTCACTTAATGTAATAGTTGTGTGCGCTAATTGGATGTTTGCAGTATTGCTGATCTAATACTTATCTTGCAGTGTTCTAAAGGACTTGAACACTTAGCACTAGCCACAAGAAGTAAAACATTTGCACTCTTTGATATATGTATTTTTAACATTAAAAGTTCTTGCCTTTTTAGTGAATGTGGTCTCTTAAAATTTGAAATACTAGTTGAAATTTCTACCAGAAATGTGATGTTTGAATGTAAAAATATCTTGTAAAGAAGGGTGTAAGAAATTGTTATATTTATTATGTTTTCTTTCTCTGCTAAAATTGAATAAACGTATTTTCTTGAAGCTTTTGTAAAGAGCTCATTTATAAATTTCTTGGAATGCTATAACAACCTAAATATCTGCAAAAAAACAGTCTGTTGGAGAGAAGTTGAAGTGAGTCAGCAGATAATGAACTCAGACTCATGTATCTTGTTATTTTACCATTCACGTTGTGCTCACTACCTTAAGTGCAAGTTCAGGATTTTCAGTCTTAATGCCTAAGTGCTAAAATCCACAACTGTTTATTTAAAAGCAAACAGTGTTTGTTTAAGTGTGTTTTTTAAAGTTGATTTCTTAATACTTAAAAAAAAAAGGGGGGGGGGGAGATGTCATTAAACATGTATGAAATTATAGAATTCACCCAAAACAACAGAGAATCTGTGGAGGTGAGAAATAAGATTAAAAAAAAATCTGTTGTAGCTGTTTGAAAGCCTCTTCAGCAGATTTATATTTGTACGTAGATTGCATCAGATCAAGATCTCTGTGGCAGGGATTTAATTTTTTTGTTACTATTTTTGATAATGAAAGGAAAAAACCCCAACAAACTGCTGATGTAAAGCACCTTACTTTCATTTTAGAACACCAACTCTTTCTAGATTTATGAGGTTCTGTATACAGTGAAAACAGGATAGTATGCATGATTTCCAGATCTGTAGGACAGCATTTTTGCATGTAAAACTGAAATAAGTTACCTTTGTGCTACCAAGGCACTTGTGCCTGGCTCACTTCCATACTCATTTATACAGAGGATAACTTTCAGCGTGAATGGAAATAGTAGATAATGCTATTAAGAAATTCTCTTCTTTCACACTCATCTGCTATGGCCTAAGTCTCTGATTCGATGGTAATACCTGTTTTGGCATTCTCGTGGAAACTTGAAACAGCTCTGTTTCACTTAGTTTTCTGGGGGTTTGGAGCTACTCACCAGCTTTCAGAAAGGACGTCCATCTTCTAATCGGTTACCTTTCTGAGCAATAATGGTGCTGCATATATTTAGTGAGCCTATACAAAGCTTGTTTATCTGAATGCAATTTTTTAAGAGCTGCTTTTAAAGGAGAAGGTTATTAAATGCAAAGTTTATTTACTGAGGATGCATGTTGCTTTTGAGCATCAACACTCACAGTTTGCTATGCTCTTCAATCCATAAAAATCTGACTTCTTTCAGCATGTTGTAGTGTCATCCATGGGAACATATGCAGTATCTTGTTTACTGAGCACTAAGAACCACAGGTTAATGTTGAGTGCTTTAGAAATTGACCTTCACAAGTTTATGATTGGATGATATAAGATTTTTCAGGAAGAATAAAATCATATTAATGCAGACATAAGCTGTAAAGTGTTCACTGTGATAAGATGAAGTGTATGGGGGGGAGTATGTTGGAGTCTAAAAGTTGAAGGAGAACAGAAATCTGTTCAGTCAAAAGACTAGTGTAGTGTTCAGAGTGGATACTGCTGCATGCATAGCAAGACTCAAGAGATTTTTCAGTTACCACCATTTTATAAATGTTTTTTGATGCTGTGTGACCTACCCAAAGCAAAAGGATGCAACCCTGTTTTCTGAAAGTTGTTCAGTTGGTCCTAATGAAGCATAGTAAAGCACATTCAGAAATGCATTATTTTCAGCCAACTATGTTTAAGACCATGTTGTTTGTGTGAACAATGCTATCTTGTTTGAAAAAAAGGGGTATTGATCAATTAGCATATTTGGGAAATACTTGCAAAAAGGTAAATTGGGAGGATAGTCATAGTCTCTTTGTTTCATGTAAGAAGCCAGGGCTACTTCTAAGCATTCAGGCGTTGTGAATACCACCCATTTTACTTCCTCCTTCCCCCAATGCCTCCACTGCATCACCTTGAAAATGTCAGATGTAAAGTTTAAAGAAAACCCATCTTTTCTAAGTAAAGTAGCTTTTTTACAATAGAGACACAACCTTATTAAAGGTAAGTCTGTTTGCTTTCTGGTTTAGTCTCTAGTTGTGTGAATTGGTCATGATTTCTTCCTATTTATCTTTGTAAACTTCAAAGCCTCCTAATTTAGTTTTGTGTTTAGGTCTGTATTTACTGACTATTTCAGTGTTTGAGCTTGGACATGACTTTCATTTTAAAATCTCTAGTTTTAAGTGCATATCCCATATCTGATTAAAATAGCAAAGTTTGTGTTGCTGAAAATTATCTAGAACAGTGGAGACCATATGGATGTGGGGAATGTTTCTGGTTTTGCAGCATGTATGTGCTATTCATGTTCACTACACAAATGAGGGGTAACCGAGGAATGTTTGCAAAGGTGGCTTCTAGGTTAGGAAAGCTAATAAATACCTTTATTTAGGTCAGTCTGTTTCATGGGAAAAGATCTGATCCCTTTTAGATAGTCTCCTACCTGTCTCTGTCTGTATTGGCACTAATCCTATCCATACCCTGTCACAGCTTTCCTAGTTAGAATATATATGGCTGCTTATGTTCCCAACCTAATCATTTTTCTGTTTTAAAACCCTTCTATGTATAGTCTTACTGGGCAATTATACTTTTACATTTTTATTGGTTAAATATTTTCTGTCTAAAAGAGAAACAGAAATCTAACAAGATCAGAGCCTCTTAGACTTTATTTTCTATTAACAGTAGTTGTATTCTTGTATTCTTCAAGGAGTGAATGTTCTTTTCTGAATGGAGGAAGCTCAGGGGGTTTTTACCCCTTTGCAAGTTCTTCAGTTTGGTATGGATCTTCCCTGGCTAGTTATGCTGACTAGTAGCTGGAATTTTCTGTTAGAACATCATAAATCAGTTCTGCTGAAAAAGGATCCTAGCCACCTTGTTTAAGTTTCTCACAAAAGCCTAAGGTACTAGGGAGCCCTCTTTCAAAAAGTCCTAAATAAGTGGAGTTGAAAATCGGTTAGCAATCTCTTTTGTCAAAACAAACCACAGTGAAACAGAAGAATTTGTAATTTTAAGAATGCTTCTTAAATAGATTCTGTTGTTTCTCTTCTTTTAGAGGTGTTTTAGGTGTAGTCCTTGTGTGGCTGAAAGCAGAACCTGCACTTGTCAGAATTTCATCTTCTGATGGACTTTCTACACAAATAGGCTGCATAACTTTTTTAAAAAAAGTTATTAGTATCTTAAAAAGCCAAAGTAAATGAAACTTGCTAAAACTCATACCTGCTTTGTACCATGATGCTGTTGATAAGTGGTTACAATGAAGATAATTGCACACAGTGATTATAATTAAAAAAAAAAAAAAAAAGCCACATTTCTGCTGAAACATTACTAGCTCTGCTAGCCATGTTGTCTGGGAGACCATTATTTTGTTGGGTTTTTTTAAACTGAGATTTCACAAATTCTTTTGAAAAACATTACTACAGACACAGTCAAATCTAGAAGATGAGACAGCATAAGGTAATATTTTATCCTGAGGATGAACATATTTTTATAAAGCACAATGTTAATATATCTGTTCTGATATTATTATTTCAGATTATGCTAAGGATATGCTAATGTATTTTTTCTTATTTAATTATTCCATACAGAATTATATTTAAACAGGTAAGACATACAAATCCTAAGAGATAATTATTAAGAATAGTTCATTTCTGTACTGCATCTGTATCTTTCCCTCTTGGTCTATAGATAGTAAAGAGTGTTTTAGGCAGCACAGGTCCTTCTATGCTGAAATAGTTTTACTGATTTTAAGAAACTAGTCTGAGATCCTGTTACATTCTAGAGAAGTGTCTCACATGATTTAGGTATTGTTTGATTAAGGGGTCATTATTGTCTCAAATAATTTCATATTTCCCCAAAGAATAGACTTGTGTTTGTGAATGTAAGATGTATGCAGATACCGTTCCTCCTCTAGTCAGATCAGTTACCACCATTTTTTTTGATATGTAATGGCAAATTTGAAATATGTTTTTCTTAATCAGTCTCAGGTGATTACAAAGGAGAGAACTTGTGCAATTGTAACTGTACTAGGGAAAGACAGAGAAGCATTAAGAAGATTGTTTCTCAGATTTGTGAATTGGACAGCTGCGTAGGACTTCATGCCTTCCATTTTAATTATAATCTTGATAAGGATGACACTTACTGAGATTAGAAAATTGGAGTTTCACTCTGAGAACAGAAGAATGCAGTAAGTTTCTGTCTTTCCTCAGGAAGCTACAAATAAATTCTAGAAAAGCTACTAACTATGAAAGAAAAAACATAGAAGTACCCTGAAGAGCCACGGAAGTCTGTCTTTAACCATTAGTATTCTCCATGATTAATGAAGTTATGAACGACCCGCTCCTGGTTTTCTCTCTCCAACCCCTGTTCATGTGTAGCGACCTGTACATGTTCTCTCAGACAGCGGAAAGCTTAGTCGCCAGTCAGTGTCCTTAACTTTCTCTAGCGACGACAGCTCAGCTTTTCCCCTAAGAAGGCAGCAAACGCAAGAGCTCATCCCACCGGGAGAAAGCAGGGCTCTCCTCCGGGAACTCAAACCAGACCCGGAGTGCTGTGGAGTTGGGACCGAGACCCTGGAATCCACCCTGATATTTACTGGGAAACTTGTGGGATGAAGGGAATGCAGAAGAGAGGTGTTCTTGATGAGCTTTGTTGCAAGGAGGTTACTGCTGCTTTTCTCATGAATTGGTGATCCCGGTAATTTCATTCCAAAGTACAGTCGTGTTGCAGTCGCAGTCCAGGAGCCTCACAACGGTTGGCTTCTTGGATGCATTGAAACTTGTGCTACAGTTTTAACTTCCTACTCCAATATACTGGGACCAGGTAACAATCCGAATGTGGCTTTTTCTGTTGTGGTTTTTTTCACGCTGTTCATTTTAACAAAGTTGTTATCTTCTTGAGACCTTTAATAAATGCATGTAGCATGCTGTGGGTGTTTGAAAAGGAAATGCTGCAGCTAGAGGCTTTTGGTATAGGCATGCCCTCTACCTCATGTCATGCAAAAGAGCATAGAAAGGCAGTTTACACCAAGTCTTCAGTTAAAACTTCAGTCTCTGCATGCTGAGGCAAACAGGACAGCCTCACCTCTTTTTAGAGTTGTTGAGGAGCATCACTTCAGTTCTTGAAACAGAAGAATCTTTGAACTCGTTACTGTGTGGGAATTGGATAGTGGTTGGGATGTTGCATTCATTTAATGCTTGCATTCTTGAATTTCATAATTTTCCATGTTTCAGAAGTGCAATGAATTTTTATCTGAACATATCAATGCCCTGTCTAGGATATTCAGGAGTAATTTTGCCTTTTCTAACAGCTCTTGTTTTTCTAGAAAGACTCTGAACTCTGTTCTGACCTTCAAACCTTTGGTCATGTTTGTTTGTGTGTGGAGATTGGAAATGAAGATCACTATAAGTATGCAACAATTATTTTATTGGCTAATACAAGTAGTAATTGGCTGGGACTACTAGACTAGGCAGTAGTGCTCATCATCCAGATGTAGGTACTTTATGAGTGTCTGATGCCTAGACAGGTACTTTATTCCTTCAAGATCAGTTCTTCATATAACATCAATACCCATCCTTTTTCCTATCTCATTCTTCATATGAACATAAATTTCAATCACTTTCCCAATCTCCTTTCTCTTCTCTAGGGAAACTATATGGCATGCATGCTCTTATTATATATGTTTTTCTGGGGTCCAGTAATTCTATGAAGTGTTTTCAGTCCAGTTTTCCACGCTTTAAATGTATTTATACACAATACATCTTGAAACCTGTAATCACTGTTAAACTCCTAGCTGAGCATATATTTAATAATGCTTAATACCAGATGAAGTAGTTGGAAGTTACCGTTTCAGTTACTGTTTTCCTTTAGCTTGTCTACATGTTTCCTGTCAGAGTATATGTTCAAGAGATCTGACGGTAAACTGGAGTCCAACTAAAATTAGCAGGAGTTCTGTCTCCAGTTCCCAGAGGGCGAAGACTCCATTCTTCATATATTAGGTCATGAACTGGAGGTTCTTGTTTCAAGTCGTTTTGAATTGAAGACATACACGTGGTCCAGAGGGACATGGACAGGCTGGAGAATTGGGCTGAAGAGAATCTCAAGTTCAGCAAAGGGACACGCAAGTCCCTGCATCTGCTTTGCACAGAAGGACCTAGGGAGTACTGAGGAACAACACACAGACCACGAGCCAGCAACGTGCCTTCATGGTAAAGGTGGTCAACAGCATCCTGCCCTGCGTTAGGCAGAGCTTTGCCAGCAGTTCAACGGCAGTGATCCTTCCTCTACTCAGCAGTGGCTAGACCACTTCTGGAGTGCTGGGTCCAGCTCTGGGTTCCCCAGTATGAGAAAGTTACGGTCTTCCTGGAGTGAGTCCACTGCAGGCCCAAAAAGATGATTAAGGACTGGAACATTGATGTGTGGGAAGCTGAGAGAGCTGGGACTGTTCAGCCTGGAGAAGAGAAGGCTGAGGGGGATCTTACCAATTTGTATAAATACCCGATGGGAAGGAATGAAGACGACGGAGCCAGGTTCTTCTCAGTGATGCCCAGGGACAGGACCAGAGGCAATGGGCACAAACTGAAACGCAGGAGGATCCATCTGAACATCAGGAAACACTTTTTTCGCTGTGGGGGTGACTGAGCCCTGGCACAGGTTGCCCAGAGAGTTTGTGGAGTCTCCCTCCTTGGAGATACTCAAAAGCCATCCGGACACGGTCCTGGACAACCAGCTCTATCTTACTCTGCTTGAGTAGGGGAATACATGATCCCCAGAGGTCCCCTCCAACCAATGGTCCTGCATTTCATTGACTTACTGTAGGAGCAGCATTTCATATAAATATTAACATTCCTAACACTATAACGTGCACTTTTTAAAAAAAAAAAAAGTATAAATTGAAAAAAGTGATATTTCACATCTAATATTAAGAATTTTTTGTGTTCTAAATTCATTCTGAATTTGGTCCTGATGTTTCATTCTGTGCTAAGCTGCCATAAAAATCCTTGACCTTGCTGACTGCCACATAACAAATAATGTCCTTTTATTATCCCTGTGCTGTTGCTGTTAGGTGATGGAACGTATTACCTACTGCTTGTTTTCAGTCCCCCAGAACTTTCTGAATATTTAACCTTTCAGACTGGAAGTTTGTGTCCAACTTCTTTGGAAACACTTTGTAGAAAATAGCTCAGCTGTTTCTGAGAAGCATGTGAAAAAGTGCACAAGTCACGCTGACCTTCATTTGAAGGGCCATTGATCTGAAGTGGAGGTGGTGTTCTAAAGTGGAAAGAAAACAGCCCCATTTGGTATATGAGTTATCTCAATGAGATGCTTTTTAAATGCACCTTCTAGTTATGTCTGCTAGATTAGGTACGAATTGTTGTCATTTTTGCCAAAATGCCAGAGCCGGAAGGTTCCACTGAATGCGTTGACCTCTTTGTGCTTCTTGTGCTTGAAGGTGACTTTGGTTCAGCGACTGCTGCCTTCAGTTCTTTTCACAAAACTGCATCTTTGGCTCAGATGGACGTCACACCTCGCATTTTAAAGGATGGAATGGCTATTTCTCTCTCCTTTAAAGCTCGATGCTAAATTGTATAAACATTCCCTGTATTTAACCCCTTAATATTTTACCCAATTTATAACTTTAACTTTAATTTTAAGAGTTAGACGTATTTTAGGCAATGAGGATTTTATTTTTTAAAGATTCTTAAAATAGGGAATTTGACGTGCTTCTGAAGAGGTAGTTTCTCTGGAAAAGAAATTAGTTACATATTTACATCCACAATTTGAGTCACTGACTCTGGAAACCTAAATATGTATGACTGCAGATGCAGTCAGTTCCCAGTTTGGGTAGAGAAGGAGGGAAGACCATTATTTAATTCCCACTGTCCAAATGGAGAAAAAAAAAAAAAGATTCTTCATGATTCTTCTCCCCTCTCCAAATGCTCAAGCAGTCTGTCTGTCCCTCTGAAAGTCACATTTTACTTTTTGTAAGTGTATTAGCCAGCACTTTCACCAAAAGGAGTCAAATGCTCAGATCAATTTCTTGAATGAAAATTATTTTATTTGGCATCTTTACTGATAGAATAAGGAAATATTTTAGAAAAAGAGGCTAGTGATGAAATTGAAGCTGAATCCAGCTTGTATCCACTTCTTAACGTCCAGCCTTGAGTGCCAACTATAAGACTTGCTGTCCCCTTTTGAGTGAACAGTTTATTCACTTTTTATAACTAGTGCACAATTAATGTATAAGGCTGTAACCTCTGTCATTTTATTCTATGAACCATTTCCTTTCTCATAATATCTTCAGTGCTAAGAAAATTTGAAACATGATTCAGCTTACAATATTTGGGGGAAAAAAAGAAAATAAAATAATTTTCAACAATTTACTTTGTCAAAGTATTAATTTCCTTCAAGTCACATATAACTGTTCCAAGGAAGCCCTTCCTCAAGTACTTCATTACTATGCAAATTATGATAAGCTTTTTCTATGCAGCTTAGTTCTATCATTGTTATTTACATAGATTCCACAAGTATTCTAAGCACTTTAAAACAAGTTTAAAAGATACTTTTTTAATCAAAACTGTTTCTATTACAATCTTAGATACGGCACATAAGTAGTAAGGACAAGCCCTACAGCAGTAAACCTGTATCTGTGTAGTCTATCTACATGTCAAGATGATTTCAGTAATTGATGTTTCTTCAGAAAACATATAAGTTACAACTTTTAAAAACACATTAAGTATTTTCATTCTGTTGCTAGATGCATGTACCCAGTATGCATTACATGAGTGGCATAGCTGGTGAAATAGCTAAGAGTGGAAGAAGTTGCAGGGATTTGTAAATGTGGGGGATGTGTAAGTAGTTAAAAATAAGGTCAGACAGTGTGCACTGGGGAGCATGTGAGGAATTCCCCTCTGACAAACTCTTCTTTAAATCTGTCGTTACAGTGGATGGACACTATATTACAGAATTGCATTTGTAAAGCAAAGAAGCTGCCTTAACCTAGGTAAAAACAAAATTTCAATTGTGTCCTTGTGTTCGAAGTAGAAAAAAAACAGTATGTATGGTCAGATTTGTTGGCATTGAAAAGACATTTGATACCTTTAGCTTTTACAGTATTTCCATGATACATATACTAAAGCTCATTTCATTTGTAGCCGCATAGAGTGATAACTTCTTTAGTTTGAAATAAATACATGAACAGATTAAAAAAACCTGAACAAAACCCATTCCAAGTTAATTGATTTGTGTGTATGTTTCTTTTTTACCTTGACAGAAGTAGCACACATCACACATGCTCATATCTTACATTTACAACTGCACGCACCTTGTTTTTCATATCATTTTCCTTCCAATGTCACTGAAAGATCTTACTAGTGACATATCTTCATATTCTTGATTAAACCCATTATTAACTGGTCTGGATGGCTGGTCATAATTCCATTCACTTGGCAGGGTAGCACTGCTACCTGAATTTCTTGACTCATTCTTGCACTTTTTACAGCACTGGTGAATCTGTTGCAATATTCCACAAAATATGTTGTTAAGCAGTAAAAATGTTTCCATCAGATACCCCATCTTTTTAGAGAACATATTCCCAACTTTACTGAGATAGCAACCCAGTGTTTGTTTTCAGTTGTTTCTGACGTTGTTATGCACAGCACAGTCAAAACAAAACATGAAAATACTAATTTTAACTACACCTTCATGAACTGACAGATTATTCACTATTATTATTAATAAATGTTAGTAGTATGTTAGCTAAGATACTAATACCTAAGTAGTTATTGGTTTACAGCTTATCTGGTTCTAACTTAATAAACAAATGGAATATGGTCAGATGTGGACCATTATGATACAACAGAACAATTATGGTATGTTTTGGTTTAAAGTAAGAGTGAGAACTAATATTAAACAGTGTTAAATTAATTTATTTCAGTGAATTATCATCTTATATGCTGAATTCTAAGCCTTTACGGGTCATTTCATGTTGTACTCAAGAAATAGGCAGAAAGTACGCCTGACTGTATACCAGTGATTTCATTTAATACTTCTCCAATTCCCAATACTATCGTTGAAGATGCATGTATACTGTTACCTTAGAAAAAATAGAGCATGGGAATGGGGGGGAGAGACATTCTCAATCATTCTTTATTCTTACGTAGCATAAACAGTTTTTTTGGAGAGTGGATGAGGTGGGTGTCTTCTTTTGGGGAGAATCCCCAAGTGACAGCTGTAATGGCTTCTCCATAAAACGGACCCAGTTGTCATGCAGCTGTCATTGGGATAGCACAGTGCTGTGCCCCAGGCTGGATTTGGAAGCACAGGAAAAGTTTGGCAGAAGTAAGAAGCAAGGGAACAGTTGAGAGGACTTTAGACTCAGAAGAGGCAGGTCAGACCTCTTCTTGAGGTTAACAGCTCCGTACAGAAGCTCCCTGAAGGACTTAACCAGTCGTGACACACTGTATTTAAGCAGTGGCCTGAAAGGGCCAAAGGGCCTTTGAGTCTTCTAGTCCCTCTTAAAAAAAATAAGTAAATAAAATAAATATTTCCCTTCCCTCTCAAATACTGCCGTCATTAGTTTACACTCTGATTTTGACACAATGTTCATTTTCATGACGGGAAGCATTTGTCATTTAGTAAAGAAATGACCTTTAAGAAGTTTTCAATGTCCTAACTTTTAAAATTTCAGCCTCAGCCTTTTTAGTCTGTGTGGTGGGTTGACCCTGGCCAGCAGCTGAGAACCGGCAGAGCTTCTCGCTCGCTCGCTCCTCCCTCACCGGTGGCACGGGGCAGAGAACAGGAAGAACAAAAGCAAAAAACCTCAGGGGTCAAGATAAAGATAATTTAGCAGGTGAAGGAAAGAAGAAAATAAAAAAAGAAACCCAACAAAACAACAAGTGATGCAGAGGAAATCAGTCACGGCTTCCATCCGGCGGACCAATGCCCAGCCAGTCTCTGAGCAACGGTCGCCTCGGAAGCAAAAAAACCCCTTTCATCTTCTTCTCCTACCCCAGCTTTTGTCGCTACGCATGACGTTCTGTGGTCTGGGATATCCCTTGGTCAGCTGGGGTCAGCTGTCCTGGCTGTGCCCCCTCCCAGCCTCTCGCCCACCCCCAGCCTGCTCGCTGGGCGGCAGAGCGAGAAAAAGAGAAAGCCCTGACGCCGTTCAGGCACTGCTCTGCCAAAACGCTCTTGTGTTATCAACGCTGTTTTAACCACAAATCCGAAACAAGGTACCGTACGGGCTGCTGCGAAGAAAGCTAAGCTCCATCCCAGCCAGACCCAGCAGAGTTTGTTACTGCTTGATAGTTGTGCTCACAGTGACTCATTTTAGGAGAGTCTAGGTTGGCTCACTTCGTCTATTCAGACGTGAAACAGCTTTTGGCAGGCTGCTGCTGCTATTGTATTTTAGCAAGGTTTGACTGTTTACCCTGTCTCTCTCTGGCATGAGTCTACTGTCTCCCCGAATTCACGTACCTTGTCTTCTACTGCCTGAACTGTGTGAACATTTCTGGTTTTGATGTGGCTTTGAGGTAACCGTACTTAACAACTGGCTGTTGAAGAAAACAAACCCCAAACCTTACTTGACCTAGAAGGGCAATCGGATACTGTAAATGTCTCTGTAAGTCTTGTAACTTATGTCACTAGTGCTGAGTCTAATATAATCATGCAGTTCTTGGCTGTGTGGCAGTATCAGCAGATGCCACCATGCCAGGTTCAGGGACACTTCAGTCGTCCCTTTAAACTACAGAAGCTGAGAGGACAAGGTGAAGGAAATCCTGCCTTTCAACCTGGACTTGGCTACCTGAAAGATCAGTCTTTCTGGAGTTAAAATAGCCACTGTTTTAAAACCACCTTGAGTCCTCAAGAGCTAAGTTTTCTTCCTCGAAGCCTGTTAAGTTTGGTACTTATTCCCTCTTGATCCGATTTAACTGCGTTTATTAACTATTAAGGGAGTCTGCAATACTGGGACTCTACAAAATTGAGGTGAGATGTTGGTGAAGCACAAAGAATTTTTTAGGTCTCCTATAAATGATAATCTTTGAACTACACTTGCAAGTAAGGACCTTGGAAATGTAACTACAGCACGTTGTACTATTGAGAGTTAGGCACGAGTGTAACGCCATCCATGCCTTCAAAGAGTATGATGCTCATTTGCATCGTTATGGCACAGCTCAGATTTCTTCAGCTCATGTTTATTTCCTTTCAAATCGTTTCATTTACATAAAGGATATTCCTAAGTAGGATCAAAGTAGACCTATTCATTAATAGCTGACTTTTTAGGTTTTGGTTCCATAAAAATTAATTTATTAAAATTATTAGGAAGTTTTTCCTGAAGCAAGGAACAGAGCCACAGCTAGGAAAGATGGGAGAATTTTTAAAATATCATGGGAAGCATAAGAACTCACCTTGGGCTTAGACAATTTTGTATCCAAAAAAATGTTTTCTTATTGTCTTGCAAAATATTTTCAAGTATTCAAGTTGCCAGGGTGCTGCACTGCTGGCCAAGTAAATGTCAGGCAGTGGCCCATACTGACTAGTGGGTGGGAATGGGCATAAAACCCTGGCATGACTGGTTGGTTGGTCAGAACATGAGTAAGACAAAAGATGAGCAGACATTGATGTGTGTCCAGGGGAGCTCATGAAATTAGGAGCTGGAGCCCAGAAGCATGGAGGGAACAGGATGTGTTTCAAACTGCTAATCATTTAGGCAATTTTTGTCTCATTCTTTTTTGTTTCCAGGTAAAATTAACAAGATCAGCCAGCAACACAGAAAATAGCTTCCCAGTTGTCAGCAAGCTCAGAAAAAAAACAGATATAATTTCTCTATATGTCACAGATTCATTTTTTTTCATGGCCATGCCCTGAAAACATTCATAGACAGGGGTTATACCTCTAATGCTTTAGTTAACAGAAAACAAAGTGACTTTTTACTTTGCTACAGGTGCATATTCAGGCTAATCTGCTTATCATTTCTTTCTGTCAGAAGATGCTACCCATCTTTAGGTTTGTAGAATTTATTTCTGAAGTTATTACTTACACCAAAAGCTATGATAACTGTGGTGACAAAGATGGTGTATCCAAGAAGAAGGAGCCAACCCCACCAGGTTTTTTCTGATCTTATACAGTCTTGGCATTTGAAATCTGAAACAGAGAGAAAGAAAAGTAAGTATTTGAAAAAAGAAAATAAAGTTGCTTTTCTGGTAAGATACCATTTGAAGGATTAGTGAGGATTGACCAGGCAGCACAGTTATCTATTTTTATCACATTTTCTTTCATTGTTTTTTCAGGCTAAAAAGTTAAGCTTCTCGTGAGAGAACTGTTATCTTCTTTTTACTTCAGACATGAGATTTTTGAACCTGTTGTAAGCTACTTATGAAATGGATAGTAAGCAAAATTCTCAGTTTACTGAAAGTGGCGTACCCGAAAACATCTTTATTATCTAGCACATGCTTAGGTAATGATGAAAAAGCCAACTGAAATGACAGTTATCTTACTAAGTCTCAGACAACTTTTTCTTCCTTTTTTTCTTTAAACTCAACCAAACCAAACTTATGGTGCAATAGTCAAAAGCATTTCATGGACTGCTTTCATTTTTTATGGACTCAGAAGAATTGCATTGGACAATTGTTAAACATAATGTGAAATTTAGAATTAGAGAGATGCTTTGCAACATTTAGCATTTGCTAGCCAGATTTGTCTGGAAAGTCTACATGGAGAAAACTTCGCTCATCTAAAATAGTGTATTCTCTCGATCACTGAGGTCCCATCCCCAGCAGGATTACAGAAACTGGATTCATAATTTGAGGATAGGGGAAGAGTTAGAAGGCGTTGAAAATGATTTTACAATCAAACAGAAAGAATTTTCACTCCCACATATCCCACTTTCATGTACACGCTTTCTAAAAACCCTCACACTGCTGTGTGTGAATTTACTATTCATTTTTCAGTAACTGGAAGAGGAAGCATGAACTACGTGTTTCAAAAGAGACCATTGGCATGTAAAGAGTGAATAAAATTATAAAAGATAATGAAAGATTGTCGGGGATTTGGTTTTTTGGTTTGTTTGTTTTGGTATGGAGTAAAGCAAAGAGCCAGCAAAAGTTTGTGGAGAATATTCAGAAAAAGTATTTTTATATATACATATATATATCAAATTTGATTAATGCTATATATGTAAATGCATAAAATATTTAGAATATATAAGATACAGACTCGGCGTTCTACTGCACAGTGAACTGGTTTAGACCCAAAGTCTCTGTCCCCGAGAAGTCTGTCTGTCCAGCTGTACGAATAGCTCAAACAAAAGACATGCCTTCCCTCCCTTACTCATACGACTGCAGACCCAGTTTTTTCCCACCCTTCTTCTGGCAGAGGCGAGTGGTGGGAGAGAAGACAGTAAGGCTGAAGGAAGATTTAATTCACCTTACAGACATCAAACCCGTTTCTGTCACTCCTGAACGCTCCTTACCGTGCACGGTCAGCCTGGTGCCGTTTCCACATTTGCCCTGGATTTTGTGTGTTAGCGTCACATCACAGAAATAGGAGTTACTGGCATTCTCGTCAACATTGCTCAGTTTTAAGATGGAGAATCCCCTGAGGGTGTTCTTTGTAATGTGCACCTGAGGTCTTCCCACGCTGGGGCTGGACTGGAGGCTCTGCTGGTTGTGGCAGTTGGGGCCTCTCCTCCAGTACACGACTGGTTCCTCGTTCTCCTTGCTGGGGTACTCGAACACACACAGCATCCACACCGTGGAGTTAAGGAGCACGCTGGCATCTTCAGGGTACTGCAGGACCGAAAGCTCCGGGCCACTGCTGGCTGGAAGGTGTAAATAAAGTACATGTAAGTAAACAGAGGTATGCTCTCTTGGGAAGGGTTGTCTTGGCCAGCTGAATACGCGGGCGCAGCCAATACCTCGATGTACAGAAAGCCACAGCTATAGGCACGTATAGGGAAAGGTGCGCTCGAGTGAGGCAAACAACAGTTTTGCTACAGCCTTCCGAGAAACCAATGCTGCAGTCAGCGTTCAAAACAGAGTTAGGAAGATAGTCATTAACTTTGCCTAAAGATCACGTATCAAATAAATTACATGTAGGTTGTAAGAACTGCAGGTGCAGGAGTTGCAAACAGTAGGAGTTGCAAACAGAGCAGAGGACTAGATTAAATTTGTGTACAGTTCCTACTATTTGTAAACTTTTGGGATGCCTTCATAACAAAGCTTTGCTCTGGGAAATTTCAGACAATCTTTCAAATTTGCAAAAAGTTCTAGAAAAAATACACATACTTTTACAAACTCAAAATGTTGTTCTGCAAGTGTCTGCACTCCACCTAAATATTGTATTACCTATGCACACAATAGTTTCTGGCTCAAATTTTATTGTCTCTGTAAAAGTTTGTCAGATCGTTATTTACACAATTAATAATGACTTGATAATCATTGGGCATATTAAAGTTTGTATGAAAATGAAGGATGACACTAAAACTCATTTTGGCAACAGTTTACTGAAAAAGCTCTGAAAATACGTTTATTCTGATCAACGTGCAAAACTGAAATGCTTTTTTCACAATTGCTGTGTATGTGCATATAGTATTTTTAATGAAGCAGTTTTACCAGGAAATACATATTGCCAATAGCACAGATACAATTTACAGTATGAAATAGTTATGTCATTATTAAACTAATGAGAAGATGTGAAAAGTCTATTTCCATGCTGTGAATTTGAAGGAAATCTGGGGAAAAAAGGCTGTTTCAATTGTTCTAGAGGTTAATATCACAAAAAAAGCCAGGATTATGTTAAAATTATATTAGACCAAAGGAGACTAAAGATCATTATTACATTCATTAAAAGTAATGTTAATGCTCTGTTAATTTTATCCTATTATTTCAATACTTCATTATTTAAATATTTGCAGGCCCTTTGTTATGGGCAGGAATACTGGAGAACAAGGAAACACAATTACAGCTAAACAGGGTAAAAAATAAAATGAAATAAACCCAACAGTAATGAATACTTTAGGAAAAAAGAAGTTCTATGCTTGTAGTAAACTAAATATAAGGATTGTTCAGGTTTGCTCAGACTCACTGCTTGGAATATTTTCTATGCAATCTCAACAATCTTCAGCTTCCATATTTTTTCAGCTTTGGTAGTCCTGACATCACATTCCCAAGTCTTCAGCTATTTTTTTCATTTTTCAAGTTAAGCCTTATATGGATACTATGTGCACATAAAATAACTGTATACAGTTAATGCAGAAAGATGATGAATCCATAGACGGATATTTTGAGAGAAAATTCTTGCACATAAACAGGCAGCAATGAGCAAAATGACTGGGAACGTGCCTGAAGTAAATCTATTACTGTGCTTTGAACAGCTAAAAGGAAAAAAAAACCCACCAAAGCCCACTGTGAACAAGACAATACACCTCAAGAAGCAAATCTGATATTAACTGCAAAAGATCCAGAGGCTAAAGTGATAATGCAGTTAGACATTCCCTCTTCCAGAGGCAATCACTAACCAGTCTAAGAGTTGGCAGGCTGCGATGTCCACATTTCCTCCTGCACCACAGGCACGATGGCATGAGCCAAATTCTGGAGACCACTGAAGTGCACTTCACTTAGGCAATCCTCAACTGGTGAATAGTTAAAAGGGGCTTTTCCAGGCAGCGTAGTGATGAACTCTTACAATTTCTTCTGAATAACAGAACGATCCCCCACTTGACACCCGTTTCAGGTCTCATCTCACTCTTTACCACCCTACATGACTCAACTTTATGTGCATTTGAGTTTTGAAATTTCAACTAATAAATCACCTGAGATTATTCTACTTTAAGCTCAGTTATTTACACTTTAAACATCCACATTTAAACACCTAGACTTAAGTGTACTCTCCCTTTGTAGTCAATAAATGGAAATTGCAACTTAAAGGCAGGATTAATTTCATCCCACAATAAAGGTTGAAGCAGATCAAATGTTGGGGTTTTTTTTAAACTATAAAAGCACCTCTTTCTCACATAGAGTAATGAGTTCAGATAAAGACATTAAAAAATTGTGTGAAATGAATCTTTTCCTTTCCATCTGAGGACATAAAACTAGATTTCCGTCACAAATGTTCTTGTATTTATGGAATTGCTTTCAAATGAAACAGAGTTTGTCTTTTAAGTTTTACATCTGCGTTTTTATACAGAGTATAAAAAAATTGGAAAGTCATTACTAAAAGCAGACAAAACTTGCTTTTAAAAATATAAGAACAAATCAACAAGATGTTTTAAAACAGCTAGTTACTCCTATATTTATGTAGTCATTCATTTTAGACTTTTGAACTTATATACTAAGAAATGTATGTTCAGAAATGACTGGGCTGTATTTGAAAGAGATTCCTGAAAGCTAACATGAAACATGTTTAAAAATTGAAATAATCCAGAGGAGTTTCTGAAGTCACATCTTTCATTTGGGTGAAAATAAATATCTCAAAAAAAAAATCAGTACATCACATTGATAGCAATATTTCACTACCCACAGAGAACCAGTCTCACCTCAGTCAATGATGGAGAGGTAGCTAACTTTGTGAAGAGAAACAGATGCTCTTATCTGAAATATCTTTTGCATTTTCATCAGGCTATAAAAACATTAGTCCCAAATAACTTTTATGTTTTTTTTTTTTCTTTTAAGTTTGTTGGTGTAAGTGAATACATACACTTTTAAAAGTACTCCAAGACCCGGTTTTATAAAAAAAACTGTTGGCCAGTTGACCTATATATAAAAATGTCAGTATAGATTCCTAATATGCAAAAATGAACATATATTTTTTCTCTATTTTCATTCAGATGTAATTTTAATTTTGTGTCATTCAGATCTAATTTTGATTTTTATCTACTCCTTTAAGTACTTTTATATTTCTTTCTCATTTTTGCTTTCCTCCATAAAACAGCAGCTCAAAGACTTTACAAAATAAAACTGAGCAACTGACACTTTCATCCTTGATTAAAAATTAGCAGTGCCTTCCTTGATCAGTTAGGGTTTGGAGAATTCCAGGGTAAAGTTAAAAAAGCAACAACCCCCCCCCAAAACCCCAACAACAACCAAAACCCCTACTTACCTGCAAAGTGAGCAAAGCAAGATATCGTAATTAATGTACCAAGCTGCATCGTTTTCTTGGGCTTGCTAATGCACAAGTTTTAAAACCTCATCCAAGACTACTGATACGACAACTTTGAGCAGGTAGTTGAAAAGCAAATTAAAGCTGTCCTAAAAACATGTTTTTAAACTTGTTTCTAAGGGGAGGTTCTTGTGGTTTCATTCACTGTAACTATTTCCCTTTCTACCATCGCACATCCTGGACACTGCAACGTATTAGCTTCTAATATCATAGTTTCAAATTGAACTCCACTGGGACTATTTTTCCATTCTGAGCATTTTCTTCAGATGACTAGGTGGAGGATCAGTTTCGTGTGGCAAATTTACTCAAAGCTGCCCATCTGAAAAAAAAAAACCAAAAAACCAACACCCAAAAAACCAAGATTGGGAGCAGTGGTTACGATGTAACACAACAAAGTTTGCAATAGACACCAAATCTGATGCTCTTGCTCAAAGTCCCGTTGACACCTTAAAGACCACATAGGTGTAGATGACTTTGCTTTATCTAGTATTGGTCCAATTAGACAAATCAAATATACCACAGGAATGGTTCAGAGGAAACATTTCTTTTTGCTGAAATGATGCTGAATGTCTAATTATCATCCTGCAGTCCAGGATACATGAACATTAGCTGCCAAATACTACAACATGGCAAAAAGGGCAATGTAGTTACCCTCCTAATACATAACTTCTGAATTTACAGGAGCCCATTAGAATAGCTAATGTCCTTGTAGCCCCTCGTATAGATTATTACATTTCATCCAGCAAAGTTACTGCTGGGTTTAACTAAAACTTGTGGTCATCCAGCTACACTGCCTACAGATTTGAATGTCTGGGTTTGACTAAAAGGTAACTTCCATGGATATATCCAGTTTTGATCTGAAGGCTTTGAGAGATAGTCAACCAACTGAATGATTAGCTGCTGCAATGACTAATCACTGTCACTGTGAAAGGCTGTGCCTTCATTTGTATTCTGAGCTGTCTTCAGCTTCTTATCACTGAAACAGCTTTGATATCTCTTCTGGAGCCCTTTACTACCTCCTTTTTTTTTTTTTTTAAGATGATACTTATATATTATATAGGATAATGTCCTGATATTCTTTAAAAAACCAAACAAACCAAAATGCATGCACATCTCCTGCTGTAAGACATCTCCATCCTGGAATAAAGTATCTGATTCTGTTTCTTGTGACTGGTATGCTTTAAAGCTGAACTTCACGGTTAAAATCAAATTCCTCCTCTTCTGCCCCTCTATCTTGTTTACAGATGCAAGAATATTCCTCCACAGAGTCCTACTGGGAGGTCACTGTCAGCTGATTTTCTTCTTGAAATGTTAGGCATCTTTTCAGAGTCACTGCTTTCTAAAGGGGTACAGGTATATCACACATTCCTTACACAGCATTAAGGCTACAACCAAACCCTCCAACTTACCAGTAGACACTATTTAATGACAACTCCTCAGTGATAATTTTAGAGATATTTGTTAAACTGATATTAAATCACTGGTTGTATACTCTAATGATTTTAATTATTTACACTTATGTGTTAAAGAATTCCATTCTCTTAATTCACATTCATTGAAAGGTACATCTCAGAAAACAACCCATTTGTGTTACCTCGTTTTGTTATCAGCAGATAAACAGATGTATTTCATTATTTTTATCAACATCTGAATATAAGAAAATCTAATTGGATATTTCTTATTGATCACATCTGATACTAATCAGGTTGAAGAGAGAAAAAAAGTACCAAACTCTCTGAATTTCCTGTTACTAGATAGTAACTCCTCAGATAACACTCTATTTTTATCTATAACATTTTGAACAACAGTGATAAAAGCCCTTTAAGATACTGACTTGAATAAGAAATTACTGATTCAGAGAAAACTGATCAAAGACAAGCATAAGTAATTTAATACAGCTAGTCTGGGATTCATGTGTGCATTCAAGCAGCTATTCAGTATCAGAAACAACAGGGTGTTTTGTTTTTTTCCTCAAAATTAATTTAATTAATCAGATAGCAATAGAGTTATTCTACACTCTCAGTGTTTTTCTCAGTATCTTGATCCAATAAATTTGGGCCAGCTAAAGTTTAACCTGGTTTTAATACCATGTGATTACAATAGTGCTGAACTATACTACTAAGTAGAATTTCAGGCTGTAAATAAGCATTGGTTCAGTGGCTGAGTATTCAGCAAACAGAAAGGCTTGCCTACAGTTGTGACTAACTAAGTCATTAAAAATTGCCTTTTTAATTGCCTTGAAGTTTGTGTTACTCTTATACAAGGCAAAAAGTATATATTTTCTTTCTAAAATACTAGAGAAAATTGCTAATGAGCTGAAATCCTGCAAGAGCCTTGAGTTTCAGCTAACCAAAAGATTTACGTTCATACTTAATGATAAGCATGTGCTTAAGTCTTTTTCTATTCATTAAAGATGTTTGAGAAGAAAGTATGTCCCACAGGCGTGATGTGCATGTGGCATAAGCGCTTTCATGAAGTGAAATCAGATGACTTTTGTACTTAGCTACATGACTGAAACTTGTGGCCAAGAAAACATAACGAAAGATTTGAACTAATGAAGAGTTTAAATAAGATGAAATCTAAAAATGCTCTTTTATGGCATAGAATAGGAACTACTCTATTGCATAAAAAGTGCTTTCACTCTAGCACTGGAGCGATATTAATCTTTAAATATTTTATATTCTTCCTGTGCATAAAATGGCTGACAGAGAAGAATTTTAAGGTTTGAGACTTAAGACAAGTTAAGAATTGGACAATGACCTTCTAAATCTTAAAAAGAAGTGCATAACTTTGAGATACCTCAGGATTAGGGGATAAATGTGTAGATCTATTTCAGGACCATCTCATGGTGATGAAAATAAGAATCAGCTCTATGAAAATATTAGAGAGTTACCAACACATAACTACTATCACAGTTAGATTTTCTGTCAGTCCTGAGTGGTTTCTCATTACCAGCTTGTGCTGGTTTGGGCTGGGGTAGAGTTAGTTTTCTTCATAGTAGCTAGTAGGAGGCGCTGTTTTGGATTTGTGCTGGAAACAGTGTTGATAACACGGGGACGTTTTCGTTGCTGCTGAGCAGTGCTCACCCAGAGCCAAGGGCTTTTCTGCTTCTCCCCCCACCCCACCAGCGAGCAGGCTGGGGGGGCACAAGGAGTTGGGAGGGGACACAGCCGGGACAGCTGACCCCAACTGACCCAAGGGATAGTCCAGACCATAGGACGTCACGATCAGCAGATAGAGCTGGGGGAAGAAGGAAGGGGGAACATTTGGAGCGATGGCATTTGTCTTCCCAAGTCACTGTTAGGGGTGCTGGAGCCCTGCTGTCCTGGAGATGGCTGAACACCTGCCTGCCCATGGGAAGCAGGGAATGAATTCCTTGGTTTGCTTTGTTTGCACACACAGCTTTTGCTTTCCCTATTAAACTGTCTTTATCTCAACCCACGAGTTTTCTCACTTTTACCCTTCCGATTCTCTCCCCCATCCCACTGTGAGGGAGGTGAGTGAGCGGCTGCGTGGTGCTCGGTTGCTGGCTGGGGTTAAACCACAACACAACTTCAACTATAATTTCAGCAAATTTAGAAACATCAGTCTGATTACCTGAAAAGTATCTTTTTAATTTTCTGATGAAATACGGATTAGATACAGGACTATAACAATGACAATACATAGTAAAAAGGCCTTGATTCCAGCTGATTATTGTCATTCCATAGGACTGGAGAACAAGATGGATGGATTTAATGAATAGGCTGTAGCTCCTCTGTTAGCAGCATTATTTTCCACTATGCTAAGACTTATGTGAGTGGTGAGAATTAAGAGTGTAACTGAATGGCTGCCTCACTGCTCTGTGGTTGCAACCTGGAGGAGAGGCACAGTTAGGTAATGTCTAAATGAAAAATAAATACACGTTTTGTTTTGAAAAGGTATAATGGTGTCACCAAGGGATAAGAAAATAAATTTTGTGCCAATTTCCAACTGAAGTAATGAAAAAGGATAACAAGACATGAGGGAAGAACCAAACAATCTCAGACAGTAATATCTCTTCAACAATCCTTATTTGGAGGTATTTGTCTGTGAGAAGCAATCAAACATTTTATGAGGTCTGTAAAACTGGAGGTGAATGTGACTGTGTGAAATAAAACAGTACCTTGTAGTTTGACAACTACCCCAAAATAGCTACTTTACAATACAGAACAGCTTAAAGTAAGCATCTCCTTAGCATACCTTAGACAAGTAGCATAACTTGGATTCAGTTTATTGTTTAGGTTTATTCATCATAAATTTAGAGTCCAACAAAGCAGGCAAAAAATAAAAAAGCTTCCTAATGGCAAAGAACAGCAGACCTCTGGAACAGCTTCTCTGGGAAGGCTGGAGACCTTTGGGAAAGATGAGACAAGCATGTGTCAAGAATGACCCCGATGTAGTGGATCCTGCACTGGCCAATGATGGAGGATGTGATTTGTTGCTGACTAGTGCATATGGCCTCAGGATTTCTCTGTGTTTTCTAATCAGATATACAAGGTTTGAGAGGGCTACCGCGATAGCACAGACTGAGAGAACCTACTTGACCTCCAAAAGCTGCTTTATGACCAGGGGCTGTTCCTGAAAACTTCAGAGAAAAATCTGCATGTTCCCCAGATAAGGCAAAGTATGTAAACTCCTGCTGGGTGTCGCCATAACAATGCATTGTCTAGCCTAGTAGAAAGTTAAAGGCACTATAGGACCCTTTCTAATGATATCCAGAACAAAATAGGAGTAAAAATGAAATTCAAAAGGGAAAAGCAAATACTTTAATGGTACCCTACGTTCACAATTAGACGAGAAGCTGGGTGAAATCACAGATGAAATACGGGAAGACCATGTAGTCTCATTTGACCAAATTTACAAGCTTGGTTTAATGATTTAACAGTTCCTAATTCTTATAGCCAAGAGAAGAAATTCTATCAATACCAGAACATTTACCATGTGTATACATCTCTTTACTAACCACTATAAATTAAAAGTGCCATTAATCATTTGAAATCTGGAGACCAAATTTATGCAGTGTTCCTTTCAATAAGCAGGTATAGACAGAAGTGCCAACAGCACATGTCAGTAGTAGATCTGCAGCTTGAAAATTGGAGTTAGAGCAAATCGTTTATGAAATCAGCTGATTTCAGACCCCAGGATTGTTGTTTGTTACTAATAAATGAAAAACTAATTACTGTTTAAATGAAGATCATTGGAGGAAAATAGTTTGATTGGATTTAAAAAATAAATGTTATGCAATTAAGAAAGCTGTCTGTTAATGAACATTACTGGGTGGCTTCTGGTTTGATCAGAATAGTTGGAGATCAGGAATATGAGACTTTCCACACAGAGGAATCTGGAACCTGCTAGCAGTTCATTGCTCTCCGTGAACACATCCACAGGCAGAGCTGGTTTTTCCTCTGTGATTAAGCACAGCTTCCACTTGCTGGAGGTTTCTTCCATGTTCTCTGAGTAGGTGTGGAATAAGCCTGAGACTAAAACACCTGCATTTAGCTATCGACCTGTGTAAGGAGTGTTTGAGCTGCCAAAATAGTCAGTGGAGGTGCAGTCAGTACATGCAGCGGAGTCTATGAGACATTTCAGCTGACCAGCTGATGGAAGTCTACAGTATATGGAGATGACTTATTCTTCCTGGGGGTTCTTTTCTTGAATCCAGTGCGGAAAGATCCAAAATAGTAGTTAAATCCTTAACAAACAACCCAAGCAGGCTAGTGGCACTAATTTCTAGCAGGCTCCATGAATCAAAATATTTCTGCCCAAACCAATATAGCGGTTCAACATTCTGATCCTGGAGATACCCAAAAGGGATAATTCCATAGTTTCACTAATCATATATGATCCTCTGAGATGTCATATATAGACCCACCCCAATCCTTCACACATGCTCAGAGCATTCTTAATGTACATGGTCAGCTCTGAACTGTCTCAAAAATGCTGTAATGAACATACTTTTTCCTGACATTGTACAGCACTT
The DNA here is from genome assembly GCF_000737465.1 of Haliaeetus leucocephalus. Taxonomy (NCBI): domain Eukaryota; kingdom Metazoa; phylum Chordata; class Aves; order Accipitriformes; family Accipitridae; genus Haliaeetus; species Haliaeetus leucocephalus. The sequence continues at coordinate 5,464,009 of NW_010973231.1, forward strand.
GTATAAGAAATGGAAAGCTGCAGTCCTTCCTCAGCTTATCAAGGTGAAATTTTGCATTTCACAAAGCACCAGAATGCAGTACAAATCAAGGTATTATGGAGTCAAAACACCCTTCGTTTTTCTTTCTCCATCCCCATTCCCTTCGCTCTCTTCTGCATTGAAGATGGAGACCACATTGATGGTGGCCCTCTGACCTGGAAGTATTATTTACCCTGTTAAATTGAGGAAATTTTGCTGCAGTGCTTTTCACTGTCTGCTGCTGTACCATAGAAGGGAAGCAGTTTATCAAATAAGCAGAAACCAAGCTATTTTGGTCTTTATAGATCAATATCAAACCTTTAAAATCCATGCAGAGATCTGAAGGCAGCGAGTGCAAAGCACAAAATTGTCATTTTATATATTCCCACTGATAAATCAATTCAATAAAGAAGCCACAGATTTTTATATTGGCTTTGGTTTCTAAGCTGGCTTGAGGTGTAACTACATTTAGGGTGCCCTCCAGTAAGACAGTCTCAAAACTGTAAACACAAGAGTTACAGTAAGCCAATGAGAATATCTCTTTAGATAGGAGTTATCATATTCAGGCAGTAGGACGTTATCACACAGAAAACAAAACAGAAAAAGAAGAAAAAGAAAATTACCTGCTTGCGCATCTTGTTTGCACAATGATGATATAACTGTGGTGTAAAGTGATGTTACAGTGGGCTGAAAATCTCACTGCTTGACTGTAAAAAAACTGGCAACCATGCACTCCCAGAGAAATATTCACTTTGCTTTATGTTTTGAATCATCTACCCTACCAATTACATTATGAATTTATCTGGACTGAGCTTCAGCTGCCCAGCTCTTGCCTTTTCATTGGTTAAGAGTGCGATAGCCAATTTAAGAGTCTCTTGGTCTCCTGAATGCTACCACCCCAGTGAAAACTCTGGAGTAGATGCTCCCACAATTCACAGTCCTGCTGGCCAGAGAAAAGACTAAGCCAGGTATAAGACAACCCTTACATGAGATACAAAAGAATTTTTTATCAGAACTACCCTTTGAACCCTCCAACAGAAAAGATGAAACCTTTTCAAGAGTAGCGCTGTTCACTGCCAAGTCAACAGGTCTTTGTGCTTTCTCACATCAAAAGTAAGCAACACACGTATCAAGCCTAATGTAAATGTTCTTCATCTGTTGGCAGGAACAGTAAAACAAAGATGAAGTCTTTCTACACCGTACATCAGTTTCAACATGAGATCTATTCACTCTCTTTGGAGCAATTCCTTTGACAGAACCTGATAATTTTCCCCTTTTAAGAAAGTATTAATTTCATTACCTAGCAACGAATAAGAATCTTACTTAATTTTTTTTTTTTTTTTTTTTAGTTATCTTCACAAACAACTCGAGGTGCAGGATATAAGTCAGAAAGAGGGGAGGCAGAAGAAGGAAATATTAAAGGGAGTATGAAAAAGAGGAAGAGAACATCCTAAAGATACATGTAAAAACACTAAGTTATTTACATATCTTTAGATTAGTGGTCCCCAGCGCCCAGACAGAACGTTTCCTGTAAGACTCTTTGATATTTTTCACAGCTGCACAAATGAAATTACCTAATGAGGATCAGTTTACTGTATGAGATTGAAGGCTCCAATTCCTAACAATAATTTTGCAATCAATAATGAAAAACTAATTGTGAAGTTAATATTATTTTGATCCTGTATTGTGATTCATCTCTAAACCAGTAATCTAGATTGTCAGAAATGATCTTCTGTTTGATGGAGGTCCAAAAATGTAATTCTAACATTTGAATAAATACCCACATTTCTTCTTTGCCTGAGGCTCCTTGTAATTCATTGAGATTTCTTCTCCTTTCAGGGCTGTTGATCTGATGAAGAAAATATGCTTTATTTATTATAAGGAAATGAAGAAGAAAAATGGCTGGCTTTTGAGAAATTGGAGCTCCAGATTCTACTGTTAAAAAATGTGAAATGAGTTTTTAAAAAATTACTTGAATGAGTGCCCTCTGGGCACTGTATTTCCCTCAATGTAGAACTTCAGGTGCTGTCCAAATATCTGGAATGTGGAGCTCATGGCAGTAATTTTTTGCTAATTCCCTTGAGACTGATCCATAAATTGAAAAAAAAAAAACCAAAAACACCACACCACCAAAAACCCCACCTTGAATGATGGAGAAAAACTCGGGCCAGAATTAGATTATATTGGCAGGGTGATGTAAGGCAGCTTATATTATCACAGCCAGCCTTTGTCTTTTCCTTTAATAAATTTATCTAGTTTCCAGTGGTGGCAACCTTCCACCATTGTCCAGCATTGAATGACCTTCTAAGAGTAAGGACCTGAAAGCTAGGATGGCTTTTTCAAAAACCCAGCGTATTTGTTCTCAGCCAGTGAAAATCACAGGTGTTAATAATGAAGCAACTAAATTACTGTTTTCTATCCCTGTGGAGAAGCCAGCAGCAATCAGGGAAACAGATGGGCTAGCAAGAGTGATAATTCAGATTCTTATACACACATGAGATTAAACTGCAAAATAGTTGGTTCTTACGTTAATCAGCAAATGTTTTAAATGTTACACTGTCAAACTGAAACAGTGAAAATGCTGTGTGTGTTAAACCACCAATAGTGACTGGAGAGATAAAACTTCCTCTTTTTAATTTGCTTACTTGTTTTTTTTTTCAAAGGCTAGAAGAAAACACAAGCCCCCTAATGCTTTCTACTGCTACGCTAGTGGGGTTTTTTTTTCCTTTTAATTTTAAAACAGGAATTTAAAAAAATAAATACATAGAACATACTCCAAAGAGCAGTACTGTTAGAAGTGATACCATGAGATCCATAGGGAAGCATTTTTACTGGCCCATGATTGACTCAGAGTAAATGTTTAATATGTAATTAGGCTCAATATTGCAAATATCATGTAGTTACCTGAAGCGTACTAAAGGCAAAGTTTCAGAACATGAGTCAAAGAGAGAGCTTACAAAAATCCTTCTGAGCTTGCTGAGGTCCTAAATGACTGTTGAAAGCCAAGAGTCTTGCCTTGACTCTTCCATTTCTAACACTGCGTGGTCTTTCCAAACAAAATCTCTTTCTATGTAAGTGAATCCCCTGCAGATCCGAGAGCCACGTGGGCCGATGTGACTGAGTTCAGCAGAAGCACCCACCACAACTTTCATTCAGCAAAAGGGAAGTTGCTGCAAGCCGGAGATTTTAAGAGGCAGATGCTGGGAGGTCTGCAGTGGAACAGAGGGAGCGGGGCTCCAGGTTTCGGTCTCAAAGTGCTTTACTGTGACTGAAGATCTGGCCATACACAACTCCCTGTTCTGGCTAGCTGAAGCTAAATTTGGAACCACATGAACCGAGAAATGTTTTTCACTTAAAAAAAAAAATAATACTTAAAGCAAGGCGAAACAAAGTAATTTTCCATCTCAATAAATCTCACAGTGTTATTAACCATTCTGAACAGTATTTGTTGTTTGAAGCAAGGCCATCTTTAGAATGCCTGCAGGTGTCTACACTTATCAGACTGTATTGTGTGCTTCTGTCAATGGAACTAAACAAAAAGGAAACCAACACATTTCTGTTCATTCTCTCCTGTTTCCATCCACCAGAAAGCTGAAGGTCCAATTCTCTGTTATGTGATATTGTAGAGGAGGCAAACAGTTTCAGAGTCAGAGTTGATACAACTTTGGAGCCTTTGTGGCCAGCCACACTGTAGTCCTGAAGGGGTGAGCCTGAGAGGAAAACGTAATGATTCGGTTTTACATGTCTGTTGCGGAATCTCTTTGTTCTATCTGTGATGAGCACGCATACATTTTCCACCAGTAGAAAATCACTGACAGCAGCAGCCTTTCTCTTTGTGCTTCGGAAGCCAAAGCACAGATTCTTCTGAGGTTTGCAAATCCTGCTTTTGAAAAGGAAGTTTGGGCATTATTGACATTCTCCTCAACAGCATTTAATAATGAAAGGTGGCTGGCCAATTCAATGGCAATTAGGGTAATCATGTGAGGGATGATTAAGGAGGTTGGGAAAGATAAATGTAGACAACCTTTCACTTCTGTTCCCCTCCTCTTTTTCCCCTGTTTCAGTTCCATTTTGTACTTTGTATAAGATCATTGTGTCCTGTTTGAGGAGCCAACTGTGAGAAGAATAATGGAATTGCACATAGTTCTTTTATTCTGGTCTCTTACATAATTAGCTTTTTCATTATACTGATTTTTGAAAATTTAAACAAACCTAGTATTAAAGCCATGTAATTTCAATTTACGTTTTTAGGCATAACACATTATGTTGTTATTAAAATATGTCCAGTTCTGTCACCTGTACCATATTTAGATTACAGTAAGCACACTGCATTGCTTAGTTTGCTTTTATTTACCACATATATTGAACTAGATCTACAGGCATATACTAATTAAAACATCTAATTTTATTCTTGTTGCTTTAATCAGATCTATATTGTAGAAATGTGGATAATTATCTGTGGAAGATATATAGGGACATTTCATTATAAGGAAGTAACTAAGGAACAAATTGATACATAACCTTTACTAAACCATTTAAACTTTTGAGTCTCAATTTACCTTTTGTAAAGTTGGAGGAATAATTTTGTTTTCTATTTTCATTCTGTAGATTTCTAGGGTTTTCAGACCAGCAACTGCATCCTATTATTTACTAATACAATGTAAGAGAGAAAAACTTTTTACGTCTCTTGATGTGTTGTCTTTTTAGTGTTATGATGGCATCTGAAGATCATGGGTAGCCTCTACTGGAACAAAGTTGTACAGGTAGCCAAGGGAAAATAGCCTAAGTCTGCCTTTTCTCAAAAGGCCATACTCTAACAGACCTGACACTGTCATTAAGTCTGTTATCTTTTTAAAATTGGCAGTTTCTCCATTTCTTTTTTTGTGGGATGGGAGGAGACTGTTAAATTACCAAGTATAAGACTGGGAAGTTTAAAACTGTTCACATTACAGTTAACTTGTAATGTTTAAGCTCCCCAAAGAGCATTCCAGAGTGCTGCAGGGACTGTATTTAAGAAATGTCCATTTACTTAGAGTAGTAAAGAAGAAACAGTAAAAAAAATAGATATCCATGCTGCAAGATAGAGGACTGAAAGTAAGGGAAAAGGTCAGTACTTTTAGGAAGTTACTTACATCAGGAGTGACAGGAAATTCTTAAAAGTCTTCAGCTGATAGTCGCGAGTCCATAGTACTTTAATTTATCACTGTGGTGATAAATGAAACAGTTTCATTTTTGTCTTTGAAACTTGAATACTTGGATTAAATATTCTTCTCACATGAGAAATATTTTAGAAACTTTTTACTTTATATAGCCAGTCAGGTTAGGAGCGAAGTTTTCTGCAGCAGGTGTAGGAGCAGAATGCTTTTTTCATTCAAGTTCTGCCTCCATTTGCTGAACTGTAAGTATTGTATAAATGGCAGCAGTTGGCCATCATGATGCATCAGGAACGTCACTCTCAGGTGACATCCCCACAGGGTGGCAGATGGTATCTAAATCAGCTGTCAGATCCTAATAAGTAGAGGTCAGAACAGCATCTGTCTCCATTACTGCACACTTGCTGACAGGCAACAAAGCTCATTTAAGTTTTGTTGTTGTTAGTTCAGTACGGAAGGGTCTTTTAATGAAAATGTAAGATGATAAATTGCAAGTAAGTGGCCCAACTATCTTCTTGTGTGGTTTATGCATTTTAAAGTCAAGTTGCAGATCCTGTTCATAATTGTTTGGTTTAAGTGTATGCCCAAAAATCTACAACAGCAGATTGATATAGACTCCAGCTGGTCTCAAGCTGAGACTGGTGATTTCTAGACAAATAGTGTGAGCCCCAGTATTATTTGATGGGAGGTATGTTGAAGTCTCACCAAGGCGCTCTGATTTTCATGTAAAAAAATCAGTTCAGAGGCGTAGTAAATCCAGATGGATTTAGTGACTTCTGAATGACAAATATGACTCTTGAACACAGTTCCTGCTACATGATTATGTTTGTCCCTTGATGTTAAAAGGGGTTTGTTGCCTGAGATTCTTTCATTTTGGAGGTCAATCCAGATATATGTAGACTGAAAAAGTAGAAGCATAGTTAAATGGTGAAAAATTATTTCTATAGCATAAATTCCTACTCTTTTTTTTTTTCTTTTTTTTTTTCTTTTTTTTTTTGTGTGCAATCTTGCCTTTCCAGTCTGTTTGTCTGTGGAGGTAAAGGGAGAGGGAGAAGGAGAGGAAAAGAGAGAGGGAGAGGGAAAGGGAGTGGGAGAGTCAGAGGAGGCAGAGGCAGAGAGAGAGAGGGAAAGGGAAGAAAAAAGTTAGGAAAGCAAAAGGAGAAGAAGACGGAGAAGAAGGAGAAGGAGAAGGAGAAGCAAAGTGAGATGAGGACTGTGTAATGTGTGTAATGTTATGCATGATGGAGGACTGACAGGACATTTTGAAATTACCAGGGCCCACTGCTGAAGAAAGAAGTAGCAAGTTCAATTTCATCTCTGTGTCATATATCTGTGCAGTGTATTAAGGGGAAGCTTAATGTTTTAAAGTGTCTTTTTATGTTTTCCATCTTTCTCTTCTGTGATGAAATTGGAAAAGTGGTAACAAATTTTTCAAATATTGTTAGATATGCAGTCATATTTTTCATTAGAGATCTGTGATTTGACTTTGATAACTAGAAAGGCAGGGTTAAATGGTCAAGATTTCATATGTCTTAAGATAAGCTTCTCCTTTTCAGTGCAAGGAGTTTTCTGAGAGTGACTTGCCAGAGCTACTCAGCAGGTGCTAAAAAATTTCCAAACCCCTTCCTTTTGAAGAAATCTGCTCTAGCCTTAATTTCACTTCGCCCCTTTACCCTCTGCCCATTACCTGTCTTGGTGTAATGTTATTGTAATTGGTTATAAACAATTGTCAGGGTTTTTTTACTACTTTTTATTTTAGTATTTCTTTTCTTCTTGATCATCACCACAACAGCCCTAACGTTTTCTAACACAGCCTGTTACTGCCTTCTTCACTTGGCAGTCTACCCGCAGCTATGTTGTTTTATTACTATTAGCAGTTCAGATATGAGAGGTATATAGTTCCCAATGGCGACAAATGTAAACAGAAAGCAAACAGACCTGTCTGTGAAACCCTCAAAAGAAACAGTGCTAACCAAAGAAACCATATGACATTCATGGGGCCCTAAATTAGGTGGCCTTCCTTTGATCCTTTAGCTAGGCTAATTGTTTTTACACTTAGCAGGGCAGGCTCTCTTAAAAAGTTGTGAAGGATTTCTCTTTTGCTAAGACTGAACATTAGGTGTGTGGCTACTTCATCATAATGGGCAAAATCACGAAAGCTTGCATTGTGTCATGTGGCAGAATACTATTACAAGGAGAATCGTGTTATACTTCCTAACAACAATATAATATCTGTTCCACTTTATCTAACAGCCCTTTTAGCAGTGAAGACATTCAGTTACCAGTTATAAACTGTAATATTTTGTGGCAAACACTGTAGCAAGTTAATCCCCCATTTCTCCTTTTCAGCAAGAACTGTTTCAGACGCAGGTGCCCTCTAAGCTCTGCACATCCTTGCACCTCTCCTGCATCATTTGCAACGTAGCTTTGCTGTGAGGTTGCTCTTTGCTCTGCAAGTAGCTTCAGGGTGAGATTCTGATTGTGGAGAAGCTATGAAGAGATGTTATTGCTTTGGTTTAATGTTGGGGTGAAGCCACATGCGTGTTTTTTTGTCTTCACAGAGGTCTGACCCAGGAATCAACAGCTTTTCTGCTCCCTGCTGGACCTTACCCTGCGCTCAGGTCTAGCACTGTAATCCTGACTTGTTTCAGAAACATCAGCAAAACTGAATGTGCCGTTCACAGGGACAATAAAACCCTGGCAAGGTTATTGTTACCCACCTCTGGGTCTGGAAGATCACTTACCGCAATATTTGGTTTTGAGGGAGGATGCCACTCTTCTGCCGCTTCTCACAGAATAACTCTGCCAGGAGTCTTTCTCCTTAGGACTTTCTGCAGAGCTGAAAGCCAGCCCTGGTCCTGCAGCTGACCTCAGCTCAGGGCTGAGATTAGAGTAGGTTAATGCCAGGAAAGGAAATGCTTTTTTGGAGCTGCTCACCAGGAAACTGGCTACTCACACTGAGGCATGCCTGTTGTCTAAAATGCCAGAGCATGTAAGCAGCAGAGCCTCACTGAAAAAGCACCAGAGACAAAGGATTGTAAACACTTAGGACCAGAAAATAATGCTGTGATATTATAAAAATTTTTAAGTAGAGGGAGGAAAACTAGCATCTGTCAATTGCCTTACAAATGATGTCACCTCTGATGTTGAGATCCAGACCTAATAATTTTCTTTTTAAATTTCCTTCCCTATGCTATGAGATTACATATTGGAAGTATGTGGGAACTACCTTCAGATAAAAGCTTTTAATTTTAACATGTTCTATACTGTAGTTTAAAAAGAGATTTCTGGAGGAATCACCTGTGGCTGGTAACATGTGAGACTGTGGGAAAAGGCATGTGACAACTAAGCTGTTGTGTTGAACATAATTTCTAATGTTACTAAGCCATTCAGTGAGCCTCTTTTCCTACTACTGCTCCATTCACCTGACTCTAATTTTCTTCATCTGTCTTTATACTTTCTTCTCTAAGTGTGTTCACATTTGCCATATATGCATTAGGTACTTTTCAGAACAAACCTAATCTATCATTTAAAAGACCTAGACGTCATAAAGTACAGAAATTTTCTGTCTTTCTAGATTCCTTCAAACATATAGATCTGTGTCTTATCTGAGTTAGCATTTGTTCACAAAACAGAAAACTTTGGTTAAGCTTTCTGAAGACTCTAGATCTCGCTAAATTAACACACGTGTCTTTGAGCCATTAGGCCTTCAGCACACAAGATGGTCACTGCAGAATTAATGAGAAAGGAGTTTGCTTATTGAGCAGTGAGATAAACATTATTCCTTTCTCAAGTTTACAGTGCAATATCTTAAATTTTGTTGTTTCTTTGTTTTTGAATGGTGACTTTTGCAGCCAGAATGTTCTCTTAATGCATTTAGTTTTAATTTCATAGTTATATTAAAGAACACTGGTAATATAATCAATATGTAAAGATTGTGTAGCAACTTGAGCCTTAAGATCGAGGTTCAAAGCCTATTCATTACCCAGTTTGATATTTTAACATAGCTTGGCATTCTAACTTGCCTCACAGCACTAACAAGTGAGTCTCCATACAAAAGTAATTCTCAAGAATTATGGAGTAGGTACTTTTGTATCTTGTTTCTGACGACATTGTACCAAGATATTTGAACTTTCGTTCTATGGTAAGGAAGATCTGTTCTTGGATCTAGAGACTTTCAAGGAACTTCCTGTACTGGTGGCTGGCATTAAAAAAAGATAGGGACATTTGGAGAGTTTTCAGAAATAAGGTATTCCAAAACATTTTCCTTTTGACCCATTTTATTACATATATCTATTTGTGTATATAGATAAAGATTTGGATTTAGATGCATATAATTAGATTTGTGTTTTAAGTGTTCTGTACTATTGCAGGAGAAATATTTATGAAGATTCAATGCTACCTTTGTCTAGCTTTATTTTGCTTGAATTGGATGTATAGTTCCTCCTTGTTTATCAACACTGAGCTTAACTACCTCTGCTAGCTCCTACAGCAAGAAGAGCTCGTACTGTAGGAAGTCTTGCAGCCATTGTGTAAACTTGAATGTAAAAAACAAAACAGTGCATGGAGAATTTAAAAAAGGTGGATCATAACCCCTAACTGAATGCCTAAACCACCTTGCTGTAGACTGAACATTTCCATGTATATTAGAGGTAGAATTAATTACAATTTATCTGTTTGATACTTTCTCGGTTTCTGTAGTTTTTCAGTTTTATTCGTACATTTTCACTTTGAGTATGCTGCACTAGCCTTGTTATAAATGTGTTGTTTCTGAAATGCAGTGTTAGGGGAAGCTACCATCCAGGGCTTCCCCTTAGTTACTTACTAACTAACTAACAACTAACTAACTAATTTATTTATTTACTTACTTATTTATGTTAGTTGAAGACCCTATAACTTTTGAACTATGGGCTTTGTATTGTACTACCACCAAAAGTACTGTTAGATCTAATCCCTCCGTTGGGAAGTGGTTAAACGTATAGGAGCAAGAGGTCTGACTTCCCTTTGCAGCGGTTTGCAGTCTTGATAATGCAGTGAAGGTATCTATTTATTTTGCTATAGCATAGACCAAAAATGTCTAGGCTATTAAGTACTATGACTTTCAGCCCATCATTTTCTGTCTCTTTTTTCATTTCTTGTTTTATCAGAACATACAGTGACATAATTAGTTTTACAAAATATTGTATGTACAAGATAAGTATATAAGACTGAGAACAAGGGCACATATCTTTATTTTAAAAAGATTGTTACTTTTACTGGCTGTACCTTCAATATAATTTCAACAGCTTTGGCAAATATATCTGTACACATGGTAACTGTTATTTTTCTTTGCTACTTCAATTAAGCAAATCCAATACTATTACATGCACATCAATTTTGTTCACAGACTAAATGTCTTTAACAATATTTCCCCACAGCTTCATTCTATTTACCAAGTGCTGATGTGCTTTTTATGCATCTAAAGGGCCGAGCACCTGTTTGTATGGGGAAGTTCCATTAGACCATAATAATCTCCAGTTAATTGCACAGCAAATATTTATTTCTCACACATCAGATTAATGAAACAGGTTCAGTGAGAGAAAAATCATGTCAGCTTGGCAAACACCACCTATGAAGCTATGTAAGACTTCCAAGGCATTCTTGGCAGAAATCCTGTATCTAGAAGAATTGTGTACCTTTGGGAATACTGTCATCATTTAATTACTAGGCAACAATGTTGTTATAGGTTTGTTTATTGTGGTTTTGGTTTTTACCTAGAAAGAATAAAATAAAAAAAATGTTTTTCTGGGTTTACTAATGTGCCATGCCATGGCTACTAGAGTATAATTGAAGAATGATTGTTTTCAAGCTACTACAAACACCATTTAATCTTAATATTAAATAAGATTAATATTATATTAGTATTCAATATTCCTAGAGCACTTACTCCTCCTCATATATGAATGTGAAAGGAGCTTTAAAAATCAATTTTCAACCCCCCACTTTCATTACTCTACAATAATGACTGTATCTGTCTAAGAGCAACGTGGATGTTTTCATGTGTCTGCAGCAATGATTGTTTCATATCCCACACATATTTGAGTATTCCCTTCCCACCAGTGATAATATTCCCTGTGCTGTGTAGTGTGTGAAGGCAATGACACTATACACAACTGCTTGTAACAACAGAGGACAATGATGCATAAAGTTTTTTGAGCAGAGGAAGCAGAAAGCTTAACTTGATCTCTCACTATTTAGGTTCATTACGTTGCTATAAAATTTATACCATTTTTCTTAATGTAAATTTCTGAGAACCTCATAAATATTTATTTTTACTTGCACAAACTTTTCCTTTCATGCCATCTGCTTCTTCTGAAGCTGACCCAAAAGTAGGTGCATGGGATTTTTATCACACATAAGGGCTTTTAGTCTGTCCATAGACATTCAACTTTAATAACTAGGAATTAACATTTTAAGTTAATTGAATTTGATGTCAACTACTTGGACTTACTAACCCTACTTTTTTTGAAACATGGATGAAAACAATGACATGTTGTTGATTTGCTTTCTTTTTTTTCCCTTGAAGAATGGTGGATTAAACCACAATTAAAAATTTGCCTTTATCCAAGGACTATTCACTTGTTATTTATTATGTGAAGCACACAGAGAACTGTGTTCATGATAGTGGAAAATTTATCTTAAGTTCTTCCTGGCTGTATGCAAAAATGTTACAGCTTTCACTGGGAGATATGTTCATTATCACTAAGGAGGCAAACCCTGAGAAAAGCAAAATTCATAAGATCTTTAAGTAAAATTTGTATTTCTTCCAAAATGTTGATAAGAAATGTCTTTGGGAATAGGTCAGTAACAATTTTAAAGTCTTGTAATTTGGAAGGATTTGGATAAGTTAGTACTCCAGGTTGCTGGCTCAAGGGTTAGATAGTTTATTTAGAAGTGAGGACTAGCCACAATATATTTTTTAATCAAATTTAAATCAGAAAGTCTGGTTTCTTACTGTTGTATCAAATCTTTGTTGATTTACCCTCACGAAGAAATGTTCTTCATTTAAACCCGAAACTTTTTTGTACCGAAAAAATCAATGCATAGAATGAATTAAATAAATAATGTAAAAATAACATTTAAAAAGAAAAGCTTCCTATAGTCTTAAGTATACACATATAGTTATTGTAGATATTTATATCACTGATGAAATACTGTCACATTACAGAGATGTAATGAGCAACAGTCAATCTTAAAGCTGTTGTTTCAAATGGGAATTCTCCTTGAATATGTTGTTAGTCTTCAAATCTCCCTATGTTGTGGAAATTATTCATTCGGGGGGGATACACACCAAGCATACTAAAACCAAATATAATTTTCTATATCTCTCTAAAACAAAACACCCAGAATTATTACAAATCCATGCTATCTTCCCCAATTTTACATTGAAATTATGCATAGAAATACACAACCCAGAAGATAATACCCTGTTATATATGCAACAATCTGTATCTAAAATAGTCTTTTTATAGTAGATGTATTATTGCAGAATGGGACCAGGAAGCATGGCGTGAAATTTTCATCCTGTTTCCTAGGGGGATGCCTTGTTGCATTGCTCTTACTAAAGTGACTATCCCAAATTCTTATGGCGTAAAATCTTAAAATTACACCACTGAATATCCTATAGGTAAGGAACAAAGATGTAGCATTAGAAGTTTGGTAACATTCAGTAAATGCAAAGAGGAAATACACATCATGCCTGGCTGCAGAAAAAGATCTTGAATCCCTCCCCACTTCTCCGTCTCCCTCCTTCCCGCTCCCATGTATTACCTTTGCTACCAGTTCTTATGGAGACATACTCATGCGAGCTGTTGACCTGGTCTAAGTCAGATCTGTGAAGAAAAAAAAATGAGAAGATATTAGAAAAAAATTAAACAGCACATGAAATAAAAGCAATCTGTCAAATCAACTTAAAGTGATTCTGAATATCTTTACAGTAAAAAGTTTGTCACTGAGATAACAAAAACCAGTAGCCTATTTCTCACTAGTAGTAATATAGAACCACTGTTTGTCTGCTTTGTGTATTTTAGAAACCATAGTACTGTAATCTTAAAAGCAGAAAATTCTCAACTGGCTAAAGCGTGCCATATCAAACATATTGCAGTACTATTGTGTATTTGCTAAAGTGTATGAATATGGAAGATCAGGTGCTGCAGAGGGAGAAAGAGATAAGGAGAGAGAAGGAGAGAGAGAAAAGAAAAATGAACACTTTTCCAATGAGAAGGAGGTGGAGAGCTTGCGTACAGAAAATTATTTCACAGTCTCTGGTTCTGACTACAGCTGACTCAGTTTCTGCCCACTGCTGTTGGGCTGGTTGCAAAGGCTGGGATTTTCAGGTGGCCCTGAAGCCCTTGTCCAGGACTGCAGGCTGTGAGAAGAAACCATGCACAGAAAGAAAGAGTGGACAGAAGGCAGTGGGCTTTTGAGGGGCTTCAGCAAGTATTTCCACCAGACAGATTTTGTGTTAGGCCTGTTATGCTCCAAAACAAGACTACTGAGTGGTCTTTTTCAAAACACCTTACTGGGATAGACCTTTCCTTACTTCTGCTGGGTGGAAGAACAGCAGAGTTACCTGAATACATCAGTCCTTGCCATCTTAGTGTACCAACAGAAATCTCATAAATCGTTTTGCAAAATCTATCCTCTTTTCACAGTTTTTAGTCTGAAGTGGTCCTCAGCCAGTGCCAATCAGCAGAGCTAAATCCTTCATTACAAAAAAAATCTGACGCCATTGCAGAACAAAACCAATGAAATATCTGTCAAGTTTTTATTGAAAAACTAGATCCAACTTTACATGATTCTTAAATTAAATCCCCAGGCAATCCCATCTCAGTCACTGAAAGGTTTTTATCACTTTGCCTCACAAAAGATGCCACGAATATTTTAACACTTGAATTCAGTAGGTAAGTGAATGTAGAAAATATATCACTTTATTGTTATGTTTCAGTCATTCTCAGTCACACAATGTCTTATATTCAAATGCAGATCTCCTACAATTACAATTTCCTCCTTATCTCAGTTTCATAGAAGTACAACCATGCAGCATCCCTGTTGAACAGATTTCTTTTTTTCAAGTGACACGAAGAAAAAATACAGTTATTATTTTTATTGCTTAGAGATATACAAAACCTGAACTGAAACACCTACCTACTCTGAGGCAGAGGATGTTTTATTTTCCGTTATTAGATTGATACTGAATGCAGATTTCCTTAGTTCACCTACAAGAAGTTTGGACTATATGGAAGGACACCTTTTTTTGTCAGAAAACATTGAGAAAACTGTAAGGTTTCTCCCTGAGTTAGTCAGTAGAAATGTTTCTTCTGCTTTCAGCAAAACTAGGATTTAATTCTCAATTTTCAGTCAGTTTCTGTATCTTTATTTCTATAGTATTTAGGAAACTGTAAAGATCTTTTGAAATCAATCTAACAAAATCCTTAACCTAGTGAAAGTTATGTTAAGTCTTCTGAAGCTTGGTATTCTTTTTCTCTCTGTCTTTTTTTTTTTTTTTTTTTTTTTTAATTTTAAAGGATTAAGGATTAGCTCTTCAGTTCCTGTGAGATGTGCTGGATGAGTAGCTGTTGAGAATGTGCTGGTACAAGATTAGTAAGAGCAGATCCTTAGATCATGAACCAAAGTAAGTTCAGCAAATTTTGGGTGTTTCAGCACTTTTCTTTCAACATGCCTTTAACCTTTATTTTGTGATTATCAAATATGACAGTGTTAAAAGTAGCCTTCTGAATGTGACACCTGGAACACAAAATATAAGAGGTAAAAAGAAAAGTAGCACAGAATTAAAAAAAACACCACCACAACAAAACATAACAACAACAAAAACCCAGAAAACCAAAAGAAAAGATCTTGAAGCCCCAGAAATATTTTAGCAAACACAACATTTTTTCCTAACTCAGATACAATATGCAGATCTAACAGGAAATAGTTGTCTTTTCTCAAAGTTATCAAAGGGTTTCCTTAACCTTTACCTATGAAAAGAAAACTTGCATATGTAATTTTCTCTTCCCTGTCCACCACCTTCATTTTGAATAAAATAACAGACCTTGCAGCTGAAACCATGAAGTCAAGAATTTACATGCATTATGTTGTATACTCAAATTTGTTTGGGAAATCAAAAATATTACATTAATAATATAATCATTCCTGTAGTTTTTTCTGTTAATCTTTCCCTTATGGTCACTGAAAGTGGCATTTTTCTCTGCTTCTGAAACAAGCATCCCTTAAAAGGAGATATGTCTCCCAAAACAAGCTCTGGGAAGTGGTGTAAATTACACATTGCACTGATTTCTGTCTTAACTCAAAATATCATTAGGAATTAACGCCTTTTAAACCAAATATGTTAAACAATTGTTTTCTTCACCAGTTGTGAAAAACAAAAAAACACACTTTGTGGCCAAGGAAGATAAAGACACTGTGTGTGTTTGCAGGGGGTATTGTACAGCAGGAAAAACAACTCAGAAAATGGCACATCATAAGATAAGAGAAGCTTCACATCAACTGTTTTATCTTTTCCTGCTACACCCATAGCTCTTCCTGCTAACTCATGTTCTCACACTTGCATCTAGTGAAATCTGTACGTAACAGTTTTCTACATAGTCAGAATGTCAGTTTTTGGCACAAATGCTGTCATTTTACCAGTAGGCAATTCTGACAGATCCAGACGTGTCAATGTGAAAATGAGAGCAGAAGAGAGTCCTTTGTGTTGAAAGGATAAGGGCTCCCTTATTACACAGCTATGAGAAAGAGATTCTTTTAAAGTGAATAATCCCCTTCAAAGTTTTTTTGCTCAGTAAAAGATAGGAGTTCCAAGGTTAAAAAAAATACACTACCCCATTATTTTTTTTTATTTTGGGGGGCTCTGGGGGGGGTTCTTGTTTGTTTTTTAAATTAGGATTTGACAAGCCGTGCATCCATGAACTTGTGAATTTCAAGGTGTTTGCTCATCTCTCCCTCTTGACAGGATTAATTTATAGTGGTACCTATGTTTCCATACTGTAGAGAGATGAAGGGTACCAATTTTACTATACATGTGAAAGATGGGTAAGACATGGACCAGAAAAAAATAATTTTAATAGATTCATATTATTTAATGTTTGGAAATCCTGGTTTACTTGGATTGGTGCAAAATCTTTCAAATTTGGCAAAGAAGATTTAAACTGTATCATGTAAAATACGTTGCAGCTACTATTATTGATAAATAGATTCTGCTAGCAGTCTGTTTTCGTTTTGTTGTCCAAATTTTACAGTGAGATAAGATCAAAGCTTTTAATAAAATGCAGAAACATGTTGCAGGTTAGACTAGAGCACAGTCAGACATGGTCTCCTATAAGGAGAGTGATGCTATAGGTCTACCTGGCTCTTCAATGGTACGGGAATATGAGAAGCAACATTATTGTTTCTGATAATAAAAGATGGAAAAACATGAACAGTTGTAATAAATTATTCTCCTTTTCTTAATATTAAAATTGAGATTACTTTTGTGTTAAAAATGAAAAACACTTGAAGAATGATGCCTGTTTTTTCCTATGATTGAAAAAGACTAAGGGAATTAAAAGGGCTGTGTTCTTTTGCACCTATTTTCCTTAACATGAGAGTGACAGGTTATGAAATGCAGTAGATTTTTCAGCCTCCCCTTGTTCCTGTGCAGGTCACAAAAACCATCCCAATGTATCATCTGTTACTTGAAAAGACTGAACCTTCTCTTTGCTAATAATTTCCTAAATGCAATAGGCTGCCATTTTTGCAGGTTCCAGTTTTACATTTTGAGTAGCAGGAACTGTCTGGACTCAGCCTTACCTTCCAGGCAAGTTGTTCCCTTCTCAGTGGTCTTTTTGTAGAAAAATGCAGAACAGACTAGAATTACTAAATGTTTTCCTCTATCACCATATAAAGAGACACTCTGCTAGTCACTTAACTTCTGTCAGAAGACTTTTGCTGCCCTACCTCTTCTCCTGCCTGAATATAGTTTCATTCTTTCTTCATTTTGTCTTTTTCAAACCTATTTTTACCCTTGATTTCACTAGGCATATAATTTGGCGACAAAATAACTGGAAGATTGATTTTCTCTTTCATTTATATATGCAGGAATGAACATCTCAGATGTACACAAATGATATTAATCATCTTCCATTTTGAACTACATTCTGGCATTTACATACAAAAAGAACAAGATTAGAAGAAAAATAAATTCTTGGAGAAAGGGGCCAATATACCTTTTTATTTTACAAGAGAGGATAGGTAATTCAGTGTAATTCTGTGCAAATATAAAACATTAATCCCATCAAGTACAAGAAAATGATATTCTGTGTGCTCTGAAGAGGCTTATTCTTTTAAAGGTTATGAAATAATTGGGTTCACAAAGAAACAAACAAACAGAAAATATAAAAGTAATAGATTGACAGAGCAACAATATATGGCTCTGACATTGTTATTCATTTCACTGCAGTAGCCCCATTGACTTCAATAGGGTTTGGCTAGATTTCCTCTTGCCTGCTGAAGAAAAGAATTTCTCCCATGCCAGGAACAACCAATTCAGTTCACAAACACACAGCATGCAAGTACTCTGAACTCCTTGGAGCACAGAGGAAAGATTTATATTTGACAGAAGAAATCTGACCAGCAGGAAACGAGTTTGGAAAACAGCTGTGGCTCTTAATATTTAAAGAACTTTCCCATTTAGATAAGTCAAACCAGAAATTCCTGGGTCTGCACTATTGTGGGTTGGGGTTTTTTCCCTCCCAAGGATCAGGGAGCACCTTCAGCATTACCTTAGAGGGAATATTTCGATAAAGAGCCTGACTTATGCCGTGTTTTGGGAAAGGAGTCAAGGAAACAGGTCAGAAACAAGGAACATACTGTGTCTCAGTGATTCCCAGCTGTTTTTCAGTGTGCTGGGAAATACTGTCAACAAAAAAACATTAAAGAATGTGATAAAATTTAGTCATAGTTACAGCTACAGACTCAGGAATCTGTCTTTGGGTTCTCAGTATCATCTCAAAGATTTATTAGCTCTTGGCACAGCAGTCATCCGAGGCTGCTCTATCCATGTATACTACCTGGAGGTGTCCACACTGCCATCAGTGGGATGAAGACATCCTTGACTGCAACCTTGACTGCATGAGTTGAGTGCCAAACAGATAGGCTGCCTTTCACCTTTTTTCCCTATAATGCTCCTGAACCTTCATGCCAGTAGCCAACTGATAAGAACCTTACGTGATAAATAGTTTTGAATTCAGAAGTGCTTTTCGGTATCAGAAAATTCATAAACAGTGCTAAGCATTGGTGAAAGCAAAATGTTCCAAGAAAATTCTATTTGAAGAGTATGTTGAATAAGTTATTTGACAAATAATATGCTTGTGAATTATTTAACAGTCTTCTAAAGGCAGTATTATAGAATTGTTCCAGAATAGCTGTACTTTCTTTAGATAACTGTAAATAACTTTGCTAGGACATTGTTTGTTTGTTTGTTTTTAAATGAACAGCTTTGTGTGTGTCTGGTTTCAATGGCTGATAAACATTGCATCTGGCAATAGGATCATAGATTTTGTACATTACTATCCATTTACTATATGTAAGAACTGATTCTTATCCTCTTTCATTCATTTCAGTATTTTCTCCAGTGGTACATTTTATCAAGATTTATTTTGTCACAATTGCTAATGTGTTTATCAGGGATATCATATCAAGATTTACACTCTTTTCTCGTTACACTACAGAACAAAACACTTATCTGTATTCCCTAAATTTAAATGTGCATCATGCACAGAACCAACACTTCTTTTTTGTATCAGATGGATGATGCAGCCTCCATTTAAATAGGAGTCCTCTAAGAAGAACTGTAACTTGAAGAAAGTAGGATATGATATTTATGCTATTCTATTGCTCGCATGATGCCATATTTAAATACTGATTTGGTATTTGACTGAAGGGGAACATTGCATGAAATAAATAGTTAATTTCTCTCTACAGTATAAGAGGGGAACTAGGTGTCCCAGCAGGCAACACACTGAAAATGACATGTCCAGAACCACCTGGCCAATATGGAAACTTACAATCCTGTGTTGGAAATCATAGCTCGTTACAATTCCCCTTCTCAGAGCTGCTCCTCCATCCACAGACAGAACTGTTTCCTGGGGAGAAGTACCCAGAAGCATTTTTGGAAAATGGAGTAGAACTGGAGGTCATTTCTTGTCAAAAGTCACAGGTGTCTGGGAGAGCTTCCTCATCTCAGAAGAACAGGCTCTCTTTCTGGTCTTCTAGGACCTGGACTACACTGGAAAGTCATAAACTGCCGTTACCCTCACTTTCCTACTTTTGAAATCCTTAGACAGCTAGCGTGGCATGCAAAGAAGCTGTGCCAATGTGCTCTCCTATTGGGAAAGCATGTGTTGAACAAACAGGTTGAGACCTGTTTGCCTACTTTCCATGTGGAGACAGCAAATGTACAGCTAGATCTTGCATTTAGCCAGCTGTGCAACCACATCCATAACTCCTGCTCCTCTTCCTGTTCAGTTGCTAGTACCTTCTGAAAGCTGCCTTTAACTCAATATCTCTTTTTGGAGTGTACCCTTTTTTTTCTCTTCAGACCAGTCAGGAACTGCTTTAGCTAAGCACCATCAGTGCCCAGGTCCCTGCACGTCACTGTTAGGCAAGAAGAAAAGGAGTTAGCTGTTGGTGCAGACATAGGAAGAATATTGATTCTTGGAAAGAAACACTCAGTTCTCCGTGATTTGACCTTCCTCAAGGTTAAAGGTGCTTTTCCTGTCGTTATTTCTCTATGACAAAACTCTGAACGGGGATAGTTTGATCTCTGAAGAAGGAAGGAGTGGTATATTTTCTTTTTAATATTAATTCTGAACAAATTATAGTAGTTATAGACAAATGACCATTAGAGGCAGAAAGATGTCTCAGAACAACTCAAGTTGTGCACTATGATTTCTTTCCTAGCTACCTTTATTTATGGATGGTTTGTTAATTTTATTTTTTTTTTTTGGATGATGCTATGCTTTAAAAAGCAATAAAATTCAAGAAGCAGTAGACACTTTAGTTCATGGATACTGATCCTGGCACAAAATCTTTCTTTTTTATGCAGGTACTTCTTAGAGCGCAGCTGACGGAAATATTAGAACTGTCAGACATGAGGGCACCACCAGCCCTGACTGTCCCTGCCCAGGACCCTCAGGGCTCCCCCCACCCTGCCCAGGACCCCAGACCCCATGTCAGGGGCTGTCAGCCCCTGCCCCAGCAACACTCCGGCTCCCCACAGCCCTGCCCTGCCCGGCCATGGGCCCCTCCGAGCCGGGCCTACACGCAGGCCCCAGCCCGGCCTCGGCCTGTCCCCATCCCCATGGAGGTGCCCGATGCCCGGGGCTGGGGCTGCCCCAGTGCCCCCGGCTCCTGGGGGGTGGGACGGGCCCTGGGTGCCAGGCCCTGCCCTGACCCACCATGGGGAGCCCCCACCAGCCCTGAGGTGCCCTGACAAAAGCTTAAAGCTGTTTGGAATCTGAATTTGTGTGGGCAAACCTCCTATCGCTTTATCCTCTAAAATACCTGTGATCTTCAAAGAGTCATTACCCAGGGAGATGTCTAAGGACATTTTCAGGTTGCTTTTACACCATACCAGCTTCTCCAGAGGGGCAAGTGTCGTCTAGATGTATACAGCATCTCAGCAAGCATTTCCAGGTCTTTTGTAGAACTTGAAAAGGAATTAAAATGCTTTTTTCTTTTTATTGAACTGCTTCATGCCTGCAGGCCACAGCAGTAAGGCCCTGTCAGATGATGATTCACTAATTATTCTGCTTTGGAGACTGTTTAACATTGGATAATGGTGCTCCAGGCAGAAAAGACCATCACATAGTCTATTCTGCTTGGTTTATAGATTAAATATATCACAACTGTTACTTTTAATGGCATTTTTGAAAAATTATTCCTGAGGAGAGATGTGGCAGTTAAAAATTATGCTGGAAGGGTGGCATATAGGTCCTGGTGCACTGAAGGACCGTTGCCAGAGCATCACTCTGCCTTTCGATTTGTGCAGCTCTGCCAGGGATGGATTTACAAATATTTATGCTCAAGGCACAGAGGGAACACAGAAAGAGAAAGAAGGTGTTGAAGTATTGGCAGGGGGAAGCATGGTTGTTTTTTGTTTTTTTTCCAGTGAATCTGTGGAGTGCAAAAAGAGTAATTCGGAGGTAATGCAAGTGACGCATAAATCTGATAAACAGGAGTAGTCTTCTTCCAGTGGATCAATCTCTTTCAATTTCAGCTTCCTTTCTGTCAGAGCTATAAAAGCTAAGATGCATCACTGTGAAACACGAATTCAAGATAAAAGAGAGAGTCAGGAAGGAAAGCACTCTTCCTCCCTTCCAGAGAGAGGGGAGCAACAGGAGCAAACAGGTGCTGGGATGGTTATTCGCCTTCGGATGGGTAGCCTGACTGAAAAAATAATAGAAGAGCTCATTACATTCCTCCTGTGAAAATAACTGAGGAGATATTTCTTTCCGAGGAAAAGATAAATAGCATTCTGATAATAATGAATATGTAATTAGTTAATTAGTAGAAAAGACCAAAGATGAGAACTTTATGGCTCATCTTAGCTAGAGGTCCTGAGGCAATTTAGTTGTTAATATAATGATAGTTCTGGTTTCTCTTACAATCTTAATGAACCTGAATACTTGTGACAATACTTGCAATTGTTTTCAAATTTAAGGTTTTGTTCTGTTCAGAAGAGAAAACATGCTCACAAAATTATGAGAATCATAAATAGCAATATTAATGCTGTAGTCTTACATTAGAAATTCATCCAAGTTCTTGAGGTTGTATTTAATAATTAGCAACTGTAGACTCAGTTACTACTGAAAATTATTGAAGCAATACTTTACTCTTTTTGTTATTTATTAAAAACTAACATTGCAATGCCTAAATTTTGGAAATATGTACATTTAGTATTTAATAACTGTTAAACTAAAAAAAAAAAATCTGGCTTTATACACTTCTCAGCAGAAGATGGAAGCAAGGAAATGTGTTTTTATTCAGAAATGTTCTTGGCAAGTCTTGGCTTGTTTATCCTCTCCAGAACAGAAAATACACAGTGGAAAGCCATTCTTGTGCTGAACCAGGCGAGTAAAACATGTGTCACAAAAGTCTGCCTAGGTTATTTCCATGTTCTTGCCTATCTTGGCTTTACCCAGAGGTGCTAGATGACCTAGATTTCCTCGTTTAGTTAGGATCTACTGAAGATATTATTCTTTGCCAATAACAAGATTTTAGTTTTTAGTACATGTATGCTCCAGTAACTGCCAGTGCAACTCTTGTTTTAAAATATGCCTTTCCCCCCCCCTCATTTTTGAAATAAGAATGCAGGGGAATTCCTCAAACATTAAAAAATGTTCCAAACTTGAAATAAGTCTCCTACATTATACGACAGAAATTAGAATAAAACCAGTATTTCTGCTTAGCACAAGAGTTTCCAGATATTACTCAGCTGCCATCAGAGTACTCTGCTAGTCTGATATGCACAGATATTTACCAGAGCACATTCACACAGTCAGCAACATTGACACCGTATATGTGCCAGAATAAGAACTGAAAAATGACACTGAAAACTTAACGGCCATCCTCAGTTTTTGTCATGTTAGTGCATACATTTGCCATTGATCCCTGCATAACGTTTAACTGTGACATGCATATTTTGAATGGTACACACTGAAGTTTTCCAAAATGTAAGAGAAGTTCAGATGACTATCCATTTTACCATCATCTTACTATTTGCTGCATACAACTCATCAGTCCCTCCCTGTGCCATATAGTATTTCTGCAGAATCTCTTTTCATATTCAGATTTTTACACAAAAGCATGTGTGGTGGTGCAGCCCCGCCGGGCTACTCTGAGATCTTAGGATAAGCCACACATGCTTCGGGAAAACCTCCCGTTGTGCTGTTATCTTGGTTGCAAGCACAGCAACTTTTGAGGGCCAGGCACCCCCTGGCCACACCTGGGCCGTCTGCTGCCTGAATTGTGTATCAGGCTGACTCAGCACAAATTGTGGCCAGAACGTAAAATAACGACCAAAGCCAATCATCTCAAGACGATACACATAGCGATCCAAGGTGAGACCTCTGGAGCTCTCCGGGGCCGCAGCGGGCTGTGTGACCCAGTGTGTCCCTTGAGCTGGGACAGACACCTCTCGAGGTAGATTTCGCAAGGGCTGAAACCTCGTCCATCCACAATTCACAAGGACTGAAAGGCCTGATTTTGTGAGGTTCACTGACCGTCCGTTGAGGAATGCTGGCACATAAAAGCGATTAATTCATGAAACTCAGGAAAGGGAAATTTTAACTACAAGTTAACCTCTGTGTGTGGTGGGGGGGTGGCAAAATTTGGTTCAGAACTGTTGTATCTGTGCATGTGCATTTGCATTTTGGTTCGGAACTACTTGTCTGTCTGTGTGTGTGATTTGGTTCAGAACTGTTTTATCAGTCTGTGCCGTGTGTGATTTGACTTAACCTCTGGGTGTGCAACCGTGCTGTAAGTTTTGGGTGATCCTTGCCATTTTCTAATCTTTAAGTTGCAAATTTGATGGTAACAAATTCCATTGAATCACTCTGTTAAATTGGCTGATGATTAAGTACTGTTAAAATTATACAACCTAATCTTGTGATCTATCTAAAAAATATTAATAAATCCCAAATTGCTACTAAAGCAAAGCCATGTAACAAAATTTCATTCACAACAGCATGTTCAACAGTTCTCTCAAATATTCAGTTGCATGCAAAATTATGGGTATCAATTTAGTAAAAAGAATACAGTTCTGTGTGCAATTTACAAATCACCATAATTCATAATTTCTCACATTGTCATCTTTACCATGTTTTTGTTTGCAGGTTTACTTTTCCATTCACCGTTTTGCTTTCATCTGCATAAATTATGTTTGCATTTGTAAAAATACAGTCCTAAATGATTATGACTGTACTGTGCTGGCCTATGGAAACATAATCATGAGCACATGACTGAACATAGTGCTCACTCCCTTTTTATACACAAAAAAAATAGTGGTGATATATAATTAAAAACAACTTTTACCTTTTGAATTTAATTCTTTGCAAAAATATTTTACCAGTAATCCTGACAAATCTTGAGCAGCATTTAGCTTTTGATCTGAAACGTGAATGAACAGTATACTATTTTTTTAATGTTGTCAGGTTTTGTAACAAATAGATATAGTTTTTTAGAAGGATTTAATCCTTAACTTGTCAACCAGTCTAGTAAAAGGATAAAATACATTATAGTTATGTTTAAATACAATAATAACAAATTCGCCAAGAGGAAAATGTTTCTAAGACATCTCCTTGTTTTGTATAAACTTAAATACTACATTAGGATGTCCATCTGTCCCTCTCCCTCTCTTAAAGATGCTGAGAAGCTCAGTCTCTGTGCACAAATACAATTGAAAATGTATTGTAAATGTATTCTAATTACATTGAGAGTGTGATTTAAACACAGGGACATGAGAAAATAATTCAGATGCAAAGCTGAGAACTCTTTGGTCTTTACTTAAATGTCTTCATACATGCACAATTAATTTTGACTGTTCACTTGCCATGGTATCACTTGTGACCACAAGGATAAAAAAAATAATGTATTTTATTAAATAACCAGAAAGGGTTACTTGGACTAAAACCAAAATATCTCCAGCTTAAGGCATGACAAGGCTCTAAGATCCATTTTAAAAAGTATTTTAAATTATCAACTAATAGTCACCACTCAAACTGAGATAATGTGCAAGATAATACAGAATATCAGTTGGGAGGATCAGACTAATTAGGAAGGAGAAAATTTCTGTTCAGATACACGTATTTCTTGATTCTTAGCAGTGAAGAAAAATAAAACAAAACTGAATTTAATGAGACTTTTGGTCTATGTATTCACTTTTGGTGCTCATTTCAGTGTGGCCTTTTTTTTCCTAAAATTATTGTCGTGGTATTTGCAAATCTCTTACCACAAAATGTACTTTAAAGGCCAGCGTTCCAAAACCTGGGGATATTAGAGCAGGTGGTCACAGTCACAATGCATAGAAGGTGTAAATACTGTTTTTAAGGACTGTTTTAGGACTTTCTGGCAGCTGGGTCTGCTCCTTCATAGGGTTGGAATTGGGCAGCAAAAAGGACTAGGTGTCTCTTACTGTAACATCGTTTGTGTTAATTTGGTTAATCCAAACTGGTGTTCTGGAGGAGGTCCCATGAGTTTACTTCACCTTTTCAACATTCAGTTTAATGTCCTTTCCCACTTTATGCTTCCATATTGCTTTTGTTTGATTCTTAAAGGAAACCATGTTGAAGAACAGAAAAAGACCAAGTGGACTTCCTGAGTTTTGCCTGCTGCAACAAGAAACTGATTTTAAAACGGACACTTTTGAGTGTGGATGGGTAATTAGAACCGAGTTCTTGTTGCCAGAATTTGCATCCAGAGCAATCTGCACAGGAGAAAACCCTGATCCCATAATGTTTAGTCATAGCATCCAAAACAGATGCAAATGTCTGAAGGATTTGGATGGAGAAATAAGAGGAAAAATGATGCATAAATTAACTGAGGACACATCAAAGAAGTCATTGATGCTCAGCTGACTTGTAGTCATTTCTGACCAGGTGGCATGGCAGCCTATGTGTTGGGTTTTGTGTACTACATATCAGGCTGCAATTATTAGAAAGAGCTGGTTTGGACTCCTCTCTCAGAGAACTTCTTTGGAGGAATGGTCCTTCAAAGATGCTCCATTAAAAATCACCTCCAGAAGCAGGCCTCTGAGCACATCCTTCATCTTCCAGCTCTCAGGCTCTCCTTACCTGCAAGCTGAGTGGCTCTGTTGACCAGCCTTCCCTCTGAAGACTTCTGTAGGTTCAGACAGATTCAGTCTTCCAATCCTAAACCATTTTCTTTAATCAGGAGACAGCCTGTCCGTTCTTTTAAATTAAAAGTAAGATCTGCTTTACTTCCTCCTAGATGCAAAAGTTTCTTTGTCAGACTTTGAGTCAGCTGTAGTTAACTAGATAGTAAATAACTCTATCAAGGAGGAATAAATATGTCCCCCTTCCCTTTGCTGAGTCACCACTGCAACTCAGCTGGAATGTGTTCTCCTGCAGATCAGCAAACTATGTCCATCTGACCCTTAAATGTAAACAGCAGACAAGCTTCTGAATTGGATAAATGTTGCTAAACATTGGCTATTGACTTCAGACCAAATGCGAATGTCATTAACCACTTCAGGATGACTGTGTGTTTGAGGTGAGACATTCCCAGCCTCTTAAACACACCACAAAAGTAAGATACGTACCCTTGCTTCCTGGAAAAGTTGTATCAGTATACCAGAGAAGATGTAACTAAGAACAGGTGGCATGGCAATGCAAGAAAAGAAAGAGGAAGAGAAAAAGAAAAGTGCAGAGTCTTTGCATGCCCCAGCATTACCATGGCTGTATGATTCCTCATGTAGGCTCCTCATGCATTTTTCTTGGGGTTTTTTTGCGCCCATCCCTCACATTTGTCTTTGTTTCTGAACTGATTTGCCATGGTTCTTGGTTTTGTGTATTTTTAACCCAGTATTAGCTCACTTTTTGGAGGGGTGGTGGGAAATCCAGTATGGCCACATGTTTTTCCTGTTTGTTTTTTACTAGTCATATTAGCTTGTTTGCAGTTGTATGGTTGGTTTGTTAACTTTTTTTTTTTTCCTGTGTGGTTTTTAGTTCTTGGTCTGTATCTCTTGCTTTGCTATGCTGTCAGGTGTTATGTGGTCTTTTTCCTTGGTGGGAACAAAGGGGCTTATTCAGTATTTTTTCCCACACATGCTATAGTTGTGGGGACAGGTAGGCTGCCCCTGGGAAGAAAAGGGGCATAGAAGCATAAGAATCATTCAGGGCCAAGGTCTGAAGGAGAGAACTGGCATGCAAAAGGTACAAAGAAAACCACAGGCTACCTCTTACAGAAGTTTGTTGGGTTTAATAGGGGCTTCTTTTGGCATGTGCCCATCCCTTGGTCTCTGCAGGTAGCTTTCCCAGAGCTGGAGCAAACTTACTGAGTTAAAACGGAGGAGAACATATGAGGACAAAAGAATATGAGAACCTATGCCTTTTTTTCTTGAAGGTTTTGGGGTTTGGAGGAAAGGAAAATAGCATTTTTTTCAGTTCTTGGCTAGGGAAAAGATTGATTGAAAAAATAAAAAAGTTTTCTTTTACTTAATTTCCAGCCTTTTCACCTGTATAAATTATAAGAAAATAACATTTCTACAGGGGATGGCAAAGGACATTGAAACAAATGAAAGTAATGTCTTTTTCTGCTGTGCGAATAGGAAGCCTATGTACTGCTGGCTGTGAAATCTGTCTTGGATAGCTAATGGCTAGAATAACCAATTTTCTAGCCATGCAGGAGTAAGCCTTGTTTATGAGGCTGAGCTGATTCTGCAGCTTAGTGGCTGCAAGCTGGAGTTCTTCGTGCAGCTTGAACCAGGCTGCATTGCTGTCGTTGTCCAGCAGACCAAAACAATACAGGAAGGCATCGTCCTGACTCCAAACCAAGTGAAATGGATCATTACCATTTTGACACAGACTATGCAAAATGCTAGTATTAGACTACCCCTCAGAGTCTCACAGTACTTAGCCAACCAGATGAGTAGTTTATTTTGATGCTGCGAGAGCTCAGGACTCAGACAAAGGTGTCTACAGCCCTTGGTTGTGCAAGAACTGTGGGATTTATGGGGTTGTAATGATTACACTGTGCTATCTACACTGAAGATTTCACACGCGATTCACAGATGATGTTTCTTCGGGAAAGGAGGTCCCAGCCTATCCATGTTTGAAGACCCTTGAACTGTGGTAAACATAGTCATTGTGAGTTTATCTGCAGCGAAGGTTTATGGCATCTATAAATCTGCAGAAGCAGCCATCTCTAGGAGGGCATTAGCTTTCATTACCACTTGATACATTGCCACTTTACTTTGCAACACTGGTTCTGTGAGAAGCAGATGAATTGTAAGCATGCTGTGTGCTAGAAAGGGCTTTAGGCACAGAGCATTATCAGGACTTACTAAGTATATCTACATGTGTTGGTCCCAAAACCCGAAATCATTCTCTGGAACCAGCTATTAACATGCTCATTAATTGGTTGTTGTGTTCATTGTATCATCAAGTTTCTCACTACAAGCAGAACCTCCCCTCTTTGTCCCCATTTTGCAATTAGAAAGTCCAGTTTTACGGGGGATGTGCTCTGTTCATATTCTTCTTGCAGACATCAGACAATCCTCTGTCAAATCTGCTATTTACAGTGCTATTTTATTATATGAAACATGCTGATTTCCATGTGGGACAGTGGATACAAAAGCAAAAAAGAGAAAACCAAAATGGAGAACATGCTCTGACCACTGTTAGACTTTTGCCACTGATCATAATAGGAATAGACTGGTTTTTGGCTGTATTACTCTGAAATCTGACTTACATACTAACACAGCTGGGAGTCTTGGTAGGCAGGCTCTCCTGGACCAGACTCCAGTGACTCTCTTATTGTAAAGCACTTTTGTCTCCAGGGAATAGAAAGCTAGATGAATCAATGATCAGTTGTATTCTCTTACTGCCATTTGTTACTATCCACCCTGTTTTTGAGAAAAGGACTTCCTTCTTCACTTCATTGTGTTTTGATTATACCTGTCAATATAGCCAGTGATTGCTGTGCTCAGTGAATATAAAAAATTATAGCAATGCCTAGCATTTATGACACATTTCTCCCACTTGTCTCATCAGTCTGGCAGGTTGCAGAGGTGAAACAACTCTCAGCTACCCTGTGGTCTGTGTTGATGGGAGTCATGCTTTATGGGCCAATTTATGACTGCTTATGTCCATATTGTTCAAGGTTGCAATATTCTTGCTGTTGCCATTCTTACTGTTACACTTTTCAGAATTATACTTCTGATTGCCTTTAAGATGACCATTTCTGACAAACATACACAGCAACATCACAAAACAACCCCTCTGATGCCACTCTTGCAAGAGTTGTCACTCTGCTAGACTTGGCTGTTGTTGATCTTGTACAGGTCCTTTGTCTAGTTTCATTACCAACAACTCAAGCCCTGAAGTAAAAACTACCATTGACAGCCACATGCAACGTGCATTGTTTTTTAGTCACTCAGTCAAACCTGCCCAAATTGTGACCATACTCAGAGGTGAAACTCTGAGAGTAAACTGCCATGTAGAGAGGGCACTGTAACAGGTTACAAGGCCAACTGCAGGGTGCAAAAATTATTTTAACTGCTTGCAATCCACTTTTCATGCACATATGCCTCCTTCTCCATATTAATGAAAAAAACTTTTGTGGATCTGTCTGGACAGCCTCTTTAAATAGCAACAGCATATTCCAGATCAAATTCCTTAATCAAAAGGAACAAAAAGAGCACAAAAAGTGTGAGCAATCACAGCAGAACAGCTCATTTGCTGAGACTGAATTGTCTGATAAATACTGACTGATGTGTGTATGGCTATTGCAGCTGAGCTTACCTCTCAACCTTTTCTTCGTTGTTGTCCCTAATGTACACTTTCAATCCTAAACCCACTAGGCACAGCAGGGCATTAAGCAGGATATCTAAAATGTATTAAAATTAAAAGAATCAAGTACAGATAAATTGATTTATAACATATTTTTGAAAATTAAACATTTAGAAAAAAGTTGTACCAAAGAGCAAACTCTAGCCGCACAGGAAGTAGAGGGTGTAAGTTCATAAGAAATTTCATTTATTCATAAGAATGATCTTTTATTTTGTGAACAAGACTCTTATATGTACATTTTAATACTGTGCCTGTTAAAATTTATTTCAGAATATACTGATAAATCTATAGGACATGAATGTAAAGTAAGAAAATGTACCAGGCTGAGGTCTGCTTACTCATAATGTGAATATTTATAAATACCTTTTATTTCAGATAAGCAGTAATCTTTCCTGTCTCTTTTTTAAGTATAAAAACATTTGTGCTAATCAAGAGATAGCAGTATTTAGTTACTCACAAGCTCCTTTTTAAGTGTATTATATTGACTTTCTGCTTGTATCCCCCAGTACAGCTAATACCACATTATCTTAAATTTTAGCCTACTTCCTTTCAGATAGAAATGACCACATACTTCTGCTTCATCATATATATTCTTGCCAGTTATCTTATGTGGCTGCATCTGTAACGGATTTATTGGATTTAATCACATTGTAGGTTTTCCTACACATGCTTTGCATTGCTACAATAACAAATGCAAAAATGAAAATAAGTCAATATTTCATTCAGCAACCCTTTCTGAATCAGTTTTCAGTTTTTCAGCTATGCACAGTTTGCAGTGTTTTCAGTATTTTCAGTTATGCACAACTGTTATTTTTGTCATGAGATCATACAAACTTCCCTAGGAGTAGTGCCACGATCTTTGCCTTGGTAAGGGATAAAGATAAGCAGAAGTTTTAGGGTCAGAGAAGGGCTGCTGGAACACAAAATAAATAAAGAGAAAAAATTACTGTAATTATTTTACTGTTTCATACAAGTTGACAATCTTTCCATGCTTCTTGACAGGGATGGGTGTGGAAGGCTAATAAGACTGGCAGGAAAAACTAGATCTAATTTTTTTTTGCTTTTTATGCCAAGCTCCTTGCTTTGAAATGTTAAAGAAGGGCATGGAAAAGAAATAGCATTTTACTTTCTGGATGAGATTCACTGCTCTAGACATATACTTCTGAGGTCACTTCAGGCAACAGAGGATTTCCAGTCTGGCCTCAAAAATGTTTCAGAAAGTTGCCATAGATCACACGTTGAATCTAGTTGGCACTAGTTATCTATACGTAGGGAACTGAACCCTGGCCTTTGTCTCCTATTTACCTGTCAGCCATATCTTTCCCTTACTCCCCCTTAGAAAAGGAATTACAGTTCTATTCTTGTTTCTCCAGAACCTCCTCTTCTACTAACATTCATCCATTCATAGGTATGCGAACAGGTAATTCAAGCCGACATCTGCCAATCTGCACAATCCCCCTTTCCAGCTTCCTGCCTCCACCTAAAGTTTGGTTTGTTTTTTTTTCTAGTGCATTGATTTGGAGTACTGGGAAAAGCACGCAGGTTATTTTCACAACCTGGTGTTGAACGACTTCAAATCCTTTCACTGTGTTGGCATCTTTCCTGCAGTCTGCAACCTACTCAGAATTCCTCTTCCTAAGAAGCTATTATCAACTCTCATAAACTAAACCAGCTGTGGAAAATCTTCATAGTTCACACTCTTTGGGTTTGTAGAGCATTGCTTTGGCACTGAAAGGTATGTATTCAGTTATTGAGATGCACCAAAGAACAAAGAAAATCTGCTAAAATTACCCCTTCTCCTATTTGAATGCTTTTCTTTAGTCTTCATATTTTCTTGATATGGACAAAGGCTTTGGATTTGAAATACAATGAAATATTTTTACACATTGTCATTGAAAAAACACACAGATTACTAATGAAATTTAAGGATGCTGTATCATCATTAGATGATAATCTGACTACCTCATTAAGCTACAGGATCTGAGGTGTTAGACTAGAACATTTTCTCTTTTTAAACCCTATGTTATACAGTTTTGTAGTGAAACAATCCTCAAAGCAAAAAAGGCAAGCTAATGTGGACAGACAATAATAGCTTGCCCAGGTTTTATGGCTGTTGTATTGGAAAGCATTGTTTCTAACAAAACCCAGGGAATAGCACGACTCCTTGAACCAGTGGGCGCAAGACAGTGTGCTTGTGAAGGAAATGTGTTTCAAAGTGATACTCTAGATTTGCATTCAAATGTAAAGGAACTTCAAATCATACAGTGGAAAGGGAGCAATTTACATGTCTACAAATATGATATTCTTTTAACTGTGCATCAGAAGGTTAGTTTTGCCTTAGTGAAGAATTTGTACTTCTGTATCTCTATAATAAAAATTGGAAAGATAAATAAACTCTATTGTATAAATATTAATTTTTTTTTGTGGTGGTCAGCAATACCTGATCTCATACAGTGTGCAAGGCAAATTACTTTTTTTACAGTGTACTATGCTTAAACCCACCTGGGCTGCTTTCCAGAAGTGCCAGCAGTATTGGAATTGCACTAGAATACACAGCTTGAAGCTGAACTTAGGTTTGAACTCCATCATACAGAAATTGCTTTGAAAAAAAGAAAACTATAGGTTACTACAGGGAAGAGCAAAACAAAACTTTGTATTAGCTTCTTTTCCCTGTGTTACTGCTTTGTAGCTGTAACAAAGGACAAGTCTAATTTCCTTTTCTTTGTGAAGCGTGACTTTGGACTTTGGTAAAGTTATAACTTCTTCACAGCAATCCAAGTAAGAGAACAAACTTCAGACTTCATATTAAAGGCAGTGGAAGAAAATTGAGTGCAAAATGGCATGAGTTGCATATAACCCATCTGCAGTGTTTGGGGTTAAAATCAGGGACTCGCTGTAGCTTAGAATAAGCATTGCTACTAAGACCTCAATATTCAAATGAAGTATCATGAATGCAGTATCTGACTCTCATATTTTCAGATTACCCTGGTGTTTGCTTTGTGATCAGTTTCTTTAAGAACAATTCAGCTCCAAGATCAATAATTATTCTTCAGATATCATTATCAGTTAGCCTTTAATGTATGACTTACTCCTGTAAGTCCTTGGCCAAGATTTAAAATTAAAACCTCTCTGAGGTGGAAAAGAAAAGGGGTTTTACTTAGCTTCTACTGAAGTTGGGTTTTTTCCCCCTTTACTTTTATTACAATGGTAAAATGGTTCAGATCTCAGAACTTGTTTTAACTGAATGTGTTCAGAATGAGGGCATCCACATATGGTCTTGAGTGATACATGTAGTAATTGTAGAAAGGATCTGATATAAGATAACTCTATTTGAATTCTATTTTCACTTATTTTCTTGGATTTATACGAGTATAAATGAGAACAGAATTAAACTCTGCAGAAGACCATGTCCTCTGCTTCAGTGAAATCACGTGAATCAGAGCTGCACTCCCTGACGTGATGTGTGATCCTATTTGCTCAGCACTCCTCTGCCCCAAAACAGTCCCTGCAGAACTCCCCTTCACAGGTGTCGTGGTTTAGGCCCAGCTGGTAACAAAGCACCGCAGAGCCTCTCGCTCACTGCTCCCCCCAGCCCCGGTGTGATGAGGAAAAAATAAAAAGAAAAGCTTGTGGGTCAAGACAAGGACAGGGAGGGATCACTCACCACTTATGGGCATGGGCAAAAGACAGGCTTAACTTGGGGAAGAAACAAAATACATTTCATTTACTACAAATCAGATCAGAACAAGGATATTAGGAAGTAAAACCAGATCTTAAAACACCTTCCCCCCAGCCCTCCCTTCTTCCCAGTTCGACTCCACTCCCAATTTTCTCTCCACCTCCTCCCCCCAGCGGCACAGGGGGACGGGGAATGGGGGCTGGGGTCAGTTCCTCACCCCTTGTCTCCGCCGCTCCTTCCTCCTCAGGGGAGGAGGACTCTGCACTCGGGCCCTGTTCTGCTGTGGGGTGTCTCCCGTGGGAGACAGTCCTTCATGAACATCTCCAAGGTGGGTCCTTTCCACGGGCTGCAGTTCCTCACAAACTTCCCTGGTGTGGATCCTTCCTGCGGGCTGCAGTCCTTCAGTCCCAGCCTGCTCCAGCACGGGCTTCCCCATGGAGTGGTGGCCATCTTCCCCACAGAGTGGCCCCCTCCAGGGGCTGGGGGGGACAGCCTGCCGCCTCACCGCGGGCTGTGGGGGCATCCCCTCCTGCCTTCCTCCCTGACCTCGGTACCCACAGAGGGGTTCCTCTCCCGTTCCAATCCCCCACTCCCTGCAGGTTTTCCCTCTTAAATCTGCTCTCCCACCCGTGTTTCCACTGTCCCTGAGGGGCTCGGCCTGGGCCAGAGGCGGGTCCGGCTTGGAGCCGGGGGAGCTTCCAGCAGCTTCTCACAGGAGCCTGCCCTGCGGACCCTCACCCCATACCAAAAACAAGTCACACAAACCCAAAACAAGGGGCAGGTACCTCATGGGGTTTGTAGCAGAAAAAGATGAAATAAAGAAATTAATTATTCTTGTTGATTTAGGTGGTACCAGGAATAGGCCTCTGTATACATGAACAATAACAAAAAAATCCACTTCTGAAGTAGATTCATCTACATGCAAACTAATTCAGTATCTCTGAAAGCAGCCACATATATAAATTGCTCAAACATGATGATGACCTAAGAGATCTGTCCAAGTATTGTAGGCTGCACAGAGAAAGTGATCAGGCCAATATTTTACTGTCTTCTTTGTTTCTCTGTGTCCTGGTTTTGACTGGGGTAGAGTTAATTTTCTTCCTAGTAACTGGTACAGTGTGTTTTGGATTTAGTGTGAGAAGAATGCTGATAACACACTGATGTTTTAGTTGTTGCTAAGTCCCGCTTATTCTAAATTAAGAATTTTTCAGTTTCCCATGGTCTGCCAGCAAGCAGGTGTACAAGAAGTTGGCAGGGGACACAGCCAGGACAGCTGACCTGAACTAGCCAAAGGGATATTCCATACCATAGGATGTCATGCTCTGTATATAAACTGGGGGGAGCTGGCCAGGAGGGGCAGGTAGGTGCTTGTGCATCAGTCAGCTGGTGGTGAGCAATTGCGTTGTGCATCCCTTGCCTTTTCTATTTTCGTTAGGGGGGGGGGAGCTTGTTTCGGGGGTTTTGGCATTTTTTTTTACATTCTTTTTCATTATTATTATTATTACTACTACTATTTATTATTATTATTACTACTACTATTATTTATTATTATTAATATTATTATTAATTATTATTATATTGTTAGTATTACATTTTATTTTACTTTAGTTATTTAATCGTTCTTACCTCAGCCCACAAATTTTACTTTTATCCAGTTCTCCTCCCCATCCCACTGGGAGGCAGGGTGAGTGAAGGAGCGGCTGCGTGGTGCCTAGTTGCTGGCTGAGGTTAAACCATGACACTCCAGCACAGACAAAATGAAAATGTTGCCGTCCCAGTGGAGTTCTTACAAAATAGCCAAAGAAAACTGACAATAAACATTTATGTACTCTAGCATCCAGGTTCCTTTGTTTTGCTTCCTGTAAAACTTTCATGGTAGGTTTCTGCCCACAGCTGGCTGGAGGGCATAAGCATTTAAGCTTAAGCACACTTGTTTAAAAATTACTGCAGGGAGACGAGATGACTTCTGAGCTCTGAATGATATGAGGTTCTTGCACACAGGCTTGTATCTCAAGGTCAGTGGTCTCCATTTAAACAGTCAAACTGAATGATCTTGAACAAAAAAATTGATTTTCTGTTCTCTGCTTGGTGAATGCCAATGGCTTTCTGACTGGGGGAAAAAAATCTGAGTGATTTTACAACTGGAAAAGTATTCCAGTCAAAATTGAAACATTGGCATGTCTTTTCAAGGCAAAGGAGAGTTTGCAACAGCACATTAATTAATTGGCTTTTTAAAGTTTCTAGTTGTAAAAGTTGTCTGTCAGAAGTGTGGGACAAACAACCTTGATTTCAATTTGATTCACTTTAGCTCTTACCTCACTTGTGGTCATTAAATAGCCTTTTTGTCATGTTTCAGTTTTACAAGAATGAAATTGCACATTTTATTGAGGGGATTAGAATTTGGCAGGAAACTGGAGCTTAGTTTCCACTTTTTTATAGTATATATAGTTCAATAAATGATCAGTGCTGTATTTTTTTTACCCAAGTCTTTCTTAGCCCTTGTTTGTCTTACATTCACTTTTTTGTTTCTTCTCTCAGCATGCCACAGCTGGAAAGATATTGTACCTTCTTAAGCTCTGTGTTTAGCTTCACAAATAGATACTATGCGGATACCAAAAACGCTAGACATAACTGCATCTGTTAATGATTTTTTTACAGAAAAAAGTACATAGCTGTCAATCACTATATTTTTTCCAGGTAGTACCAAACTGCAGTATGTTCAATGCTCCATTTACCTTGCTACTATGTAGTAAATATTTGCTTTACAAGAAAATAAAGCCACTTTTAAATTTGGAAAAAAAGAAAAAGAAAGAGACACCAGAGGCGAAACAAAGTTTCTTAACCACTACTGTCCTATAAAAATCTAATAAGACAACTCTATATAGTAGAATTGGACTGCTTCATTTTAGAAGTTAAGGGTAACTGCTTTTTGTCATTGACGTCAATGGAATAAAGATGGGGATAGTTACTTGCTGTTTAAAGGTAATTTTTTTAGATTTACAAGCTCACTCTTAAAAAAACCTTTTTCCACTTGAAAAATCTAATAATTAATCATTGCTAAGTTTATAATTTCAGCTCTGTATTAACTCATGTATTTGCCATTTTTAGTTCCCCTTTCTATTTATGTGAAAAGTTTTGGATATTGAAGTATCAACGTTTTCATTAATTTTATGTAAGGGAGATATATATGAATATGTAAGTTTAGATATGTACAAATAACACATTTTAGACCATGACTTTTATTGTCAAAAAATTATTTGCAGGGGAATGTTTCACACAAAAAAGACAGCAGGGCTTTTTAGCGGTGAAATACTTCCGTTATCACTAGAACCTGTGTACCAAACTCCTTTTCTTGAAACCTTCCTAAAAACATGGTGTCATTAAGTGTAAATTTACTTTGACTGTACCACCTGCATCTTCAGAGAAAGCCTTCATAATATTAGTGATTATTCTGCTGGCAGAGTGTAGTATTTAATAACGTTCCACATCTGAGACTGTTAAATGCTTTCTAAAATCTTATTATGCTTAAAATGAATGCTCTCCTTAGTGATCATTTTTAGGATAGAGTGTAGGTCATTACATGGCCATCAAAACTACATATTCAGTCTTTCCTTCATCTGTCTTTATCTGGACAGCTTTTTTTATTCCAAATTCCCTTTAAAATTGTACGTATCCCTGAAAGGATTACAATACTCTGCTACTTTTTGTAATTGTTAACATAATTTTTCTTTGGTACTTTTTCCCCATGTTGTTTTGAAGGTTGTTACCCTTGTGCATTTTTTTGCCAACACGAGACACCTTTCCTTCCACGGCCACAAAGCCTGGGTACAGTGAGGGTGCAGGGAGTGCTCAAAAAAGGCCTAAATCTCCAGCGGAGAAGGAGCCTCAGCACGCAGAGAGAGCCTCAAGATATTCCATTGCCAGGCAAATGGCTTAGAAAAGCAGGAAACTTAAACGGTCTTATAATAGTCTATAATAATAACAACATCTTTTGTAATGAACTAATCGCATAGACATAGCTCTTGTGGTGGATGAATGTTTAAATGACAGAGAAGTAGTTGTTTACTGAATCACACTGAAGATATTTTAATTGATTTGGAAATGCACTTGTATACAGTTAAGTATTAAAAACAATCATTGTTCAATTTCTCTTTAAACAGGAACATATATTTATCAGAAAACAAAAGGAGATTATATATATCTCTTTTTGTCTTAAATAATGGACTGGGGATGAAAAAGAGAAAAAAACCCAACTGCCTTCAGTATATTTAGAAGATAGTTATTAATTCTTTAATCACATGCCCTGATAACATTTTTATTGATAACATTAAGTCATGAATATTGATAGTCAGATTCTTTTACAATGTTGTTTCAGGTCAGAGTTAGAGATGTGTGGATGCCTTTCCATACCACAGAACATTTTCACTTCAGTCTTAAATACTTATGTCCAGAACTGATTAATGCTAATTTTGAGATAGCTACAGAATTCCTGTATTATTTAGCCTTTACAGATCATTTAAATGTCATTCTATATCAATATGTTAATTGTATAGGAAAAATAATGAACTTGATTCAAAGCTGGGGAACGTAATCATTGCCAAATTCTGCACTCAGTCAAAAAGACATAATCCCGTATCTAGATACATAATTACTTCTATATTCTCCACATTTCCACCAGAGTTTTGTCAAATGCAAACCTGCAAACTCAAAAGTACTGATGGCCTTTGAAGAATTTCACTCCAGTCATACCTGCATCCAAAGGGTTCCAACATCTGAATGTATCCAGGTTCACTTGTATAAACCAAGTAAGTACAAAAAATGAGGACGTTGCGAAATTTTATTTCATTTCATGATTCCTTCTGTTGCAAAGTGCAATGTGCAGGGCCCAGTCTAGCACCATAAGCTAAATACGTACCATTTACAAACCTTGAATTTAGGAAATAAAATGAAAAATTAAAACAAGGATAAATCTCCACAAATTCTTAACAAAAAATTTCTTGCACTCTGGGAAAGGAAGTAACAGGAAAAAAACCCTTGATTTATACAAAATTTCATAAAGCTTTAGTATCTTCTAGAGATCAGGAAACACAGCTACCCAGGGTGAACCAAATGAGCTAAAGATTTATTTCTTGAAATTCTTCTATTCTGTTTCAATTATGTTTGCACCCCTCAAAGGTAACAAGGAATTTTCTATTGGTTTAGCACAAGGAGCTTACATGGACATGCTTACTGGTGGAAAAACTCACTGTAGCCTTCACAAAAATAGAGAAAACATACTCTAATCAAAAAAAAAGAGTGTAAGAAGTTGCTTGGCTTCATTGTTAAATATGGTTTCTTAGAAAATTACTTTGAAAAGTCTATGAGGATTTATGGGACATGGCCCAGGTAATACAGAAAGAGGTAAAGGAAACTTTATAAGGAACACGTCAAAGAACTGGGAAAGAAATGGACCAAACTATCACAGAATATCTTGCAAAAAAATCTAATTTTAATAATCCCCTCACAGATTGCCAAACACCAGACATTAATGTGTCTATTTATTCTAAAATAGATTAGTAAAAGTTCATTCTATGTCCTTGATCAAAGCTTGTGGAACACCATCTCTTTTTTGCATATATATTTCTGTTTGTCCAAATGGACTTTTCCCAAAGCTTTGACTTACTGCTAAGTGTAATAGCACTCACAATATCAGCTGCAGAATTTTATTTATTAACTTTTTTCCTGTGAAAGCCTGAAAGTTTTTCTGAAACTTGAAGATTGATTTCATCTTCTTAATGATAAGACTATTTTTAATTTCTCTTGCTTACCCCAGGGGGTGACTATGAATGCAAGAACCACCTAATGTTTTCACCATCTTCTAACGTGGTCAGGATAGGAGTATCATTAGTGGTTGCACATGTATTGGTGAGCTGCATGAGCCAGGTTGTCTGTCTTACTCCTCCTGGTCTGATAGTTTCACTACTATGGACCCCTGAGCATTAGAAATGTATACTGCAGGAGGTTAAGTTGCGGTATCAGCTTTACTGGCAGGTACAGCACAAAACTGTGAAACAGATGAAATGGCTGTAATGTTTGTGAAATTATTACAAATATATCTACAATATTTTTCCACTGCAGTGAATTTAAAAGCATGAAACAAATTTAGTCCCAAGATATTAGCTGCCACAAATGTGCAGAATACCAGGATCCAAAACTAGTTAGTAAATAGGGAATACTCAGTGGTGTGTATTTAAGAACAATTTATTGTAAATTGCTGGAGAAAGAAGAAATAGCTTGTTTTTCCAAAACATGGAATTATAGTATAGCTGAATTGACATGAAATCAAATGATAATGACGTGATGTAATCTAGTTCTAAAATTCTGTTTACCGATGCTGCAGTTAATGTCTGTGGACCCGTCTGGCCTTAACACCTAAGGCAATGGCTTTTCTATTGACCTCCAGTGGAGCTATTTGTGAATGATATTCGTCTGCTTGTTTTATGCCCTTGAAATCTGCAATCTCTACTGGGTAGGCATGATTTAAGATTGATTTTTGTATGACTTAGAAAGCCAGCGTGATAGATGAGGGCAAGATGGAATGCACCCCTAAGTGACCCATCCAACTTGTGAAACTCTCTTAAACGCTGAAGTGCCTTTTTCCCACAAAAGATGCCTGTTGGCCTTGGAATCTTTTTTCTCTCTTTAAACTGATTTCTTCTAACTTAAAAAAAAAAAAAAGCATATAGCATTTTGCAGATGAAACTGCCATCTAAATGAAGAAATACTGTAGAGCAAAAATGCAATCATCTGGGAGCTAGTTCTTTATCAGAAGCTGAAGCTAGATCAAGGTAATGCAACTTCCTTGAGATCTGAATATTTTCTGAACTTGCAAATTGCACCAGGAAGGATTTATTTCACAGTTTTTTGACTATACATGATTAATTAGAAAATAATGCTGGTTTTAGGAGAAATACTTGGAGTTTCCTATATCATGGACATTAAGTTCTTAAACAAAGGATGTGGCAGTAGCTGATTCTTGAATTCTAACAGCCTTAAGAAGAAAAAAAAAGGTGCCTCTTGCTGTATACAGGCCTTGCTTTTTTCTAGTTATATTTTTAGTAGAATTTAGTCAGTGCTTAAGTGGACTCTGCGCAGGAGGCAATCTCATTAATTTCTAGTGTAGTAACACTATAGTGGCAAGAAATGTATTCACAAGCCTCTGATGTGTATGAGGTTATCATAAATATTTGTACAGCTAACTTAGGCAAATATAATAGCTTTACTTTGTGCATCACTTCAGTTTGAGCTGAGAAACATTCCAAGGTGAAAAAAATTGTGTAAATTTACAAAATCTGTGAAAAGATACATGTCATTTTTATAAACAAGTCATTGTAAAATGTGTTTCCTTTGTGTTTTGCTTAGCATCATGATGTGATCCTGCAATATGATTTTTTAAATTATCATTCATTTTTGTATAGCCAAAATATCTTTTAAAATATTACTAAAAAGTACAAGGAGGAAAAATAAAATGAGAATTTAAGTGAAATCCTGTAAGATTAGATGTATATAAATATTTCATTATATTTTTAAGGAGTTTTTAATTAGAAAGTTCTAGAATACTTTGTGAAACAAGATTTATAATGTAGGAGCACGAACATCTTGGTATGTATTTCTCTGTGTATCAATAAAAACAACAGTCTAGTAGGAACTGAATTTCAGTAATTTATTTTGGCTTGTTTTTTATGGAATTTGATACTACACTCTACTTTTATAAGTATCTGATCGTTAGAGGCTTCATTATCAAAACATCTGAAAATTTGTTTATGTTTGTGAGAATGTGAAATATTAATCTGTTTTAACAGATGGGCAGTTGAGGCAGAAGGAGGACTAATGGGTTCACTCAGCAGTAATCTCGCAACTGAAACCTCCTTCAACTGGTAAAAATTACCATAGGTCCAATTAAGTCAGTGGAACGTCTCAGAACTGCAGGCTAGCGCAAGTGCTACAATCATGCTGTTCTTTAGCTGGTACTCTTATCCTAGAAGTTCCTGTTTAGATTCCCTCCCGTGAAGGTGATGGAACAGCTAGGCTTGGAAACCATTTCCAGGCAAATGATGGACATGAATGTGATAAGGAATAGTTCGCATGGCTTAACAAAGGGGAAGCCATGCCTGAGCAGACCGATAATCTACAATGAAATGACTGTCTTGGTAGATGAGGGGAGAGCAGTGGATATTGTCTACCTAGACTTCAGTAAGGCTTTCAGCGCTGTCTCCCATAAGTTCCTTGTGGAGAAGCTGATGAGATATGGGCTGGATGAGCAGAGAGCGTGGTGGACTGAAAACTGACTGAATGGCTGGGCCCAGAGGGTGGTGATCAGGTACACAAAGTCTTGTTGGTAGCTGAACTAGCACTGTACCCCAGGGATCAATGCTGGGTCCAATACTGTTCATTAATGGTCTGAATGATGGGGTAGAGTTGTACCTTCAGCAAGTCTGCAGGTGACACCAAACTGGGAGGAGTGAGACATGCCAGAGGGTTGAACAGCCATCCAGAAGGACCTCAACAGACTGGAGAAAGTGTCTGACAGGAACCTCATGGAGTTCAACAAAGAGACATGCAGTGTCCTACACCTGGGAAAGAACAACTCCAGGCACCAGAACAGGCTGGGGGCCAACCAGCTGGAAAACAGCTTTGCAGAAAAGGATCTGGGGGTCCTTGTGGACAACAAGTTGAATGTGAGCCAGTGGCAAAGGCCAACAGTATCCTCGGCTGCATTAGGAGATGTGTTGGCAGCAGAACAAGGGAAGTGATTCTTCCCCTCTACTCAGCACTGGTGAGGCCAGTACTAAGTACCTAGAATACTGTGTCCGGTTCTGGGCTCCACAGTACAAGAGACATGGAGCTACTGGAGGGATTCCAGCAAAGGATCACTAAATTGATTAAGCGACTGGAGCATCTCTCCTATGAGGAAAGGCTGAGAGAGCTGGGACTGCTCAGCCTGGAGAAAAGAAGGCTCAGAGGGATCTCATCAATGTGTACAAATACCTGAAGGGAGGGTGCAAAGAAAACAGGGCCAGGCTTTTTTCAGTGGTGCCCAGTGACAGGACCAGAGGCAATGGGTGAAAACAAACAAACACAGGATGTTCTGTCTGGGCACAGGGAAACACTTTTCTACTGTGAGAGTGACTGAGCACTGGCAGTTTTCCCTGAGAGGTGGCGAAGTCTCCATCCCCAGAGATATTCAAAAGCCATCTGGACATGGTCCTGGGCAATGGCATCTAGGTGGCCCTGCTTGATCAGGGGGTTAGACCAGATGAGCTCTGGAGGTTCCTTCCAACCTCAACCGTTCTGTGAAGGAATCCGAGCTATTTTAGGTGGCTGTCAGATGATATAGAACTTACTGGGGACACATGCTCTTCTGGAATGAACAACTGCATACCACACAGCATTGAAAATATCACTACCTGTCTATGTTTATGTAGCTGATTTTTGCCCTTAACAGCAGGTTAACTTAATTGTTCTCTGGTGACTCTATAAATTTTCTGTAGTGATTGGTCTAGACTTTTAGAATAAATTTATAGTGTAGCAAAGGTATTTTTCTATATATGAACACAATTATTTTTCAAAATAAAACTGCAAAATAATTTGCACTAAAAGGCTTTTTCCTAGGATTTTTTATTTTTTTTCCAATATATTTTACTGAAGAGATTATAAAATATGACAACAAAAAGTCATCCAAAAGATTTCATTCATTGATGAAATAACAGTAAAAACCAAAACAATCTTAACTTTTTCTCTTTAATAGCTATTATTATTTATATTTTTATTAATAACTAATATTTATTAAAGAAGGGAAAATAATTATGAGCTGTTATTAGGGACCCTTAAGTTTCAGTAGGGATGCAAGAATAATAGTTCAAGACCAAAAATAC
This sequence comes from Haliaeetus leucocephalus, assembly GCF_000737465.1. Taxonomy (NCBI): domain Eukaryota; kingdom Metazoa; phylum Chordata; class Aves; order Accipitriformes; family Accipitridae; genus Haliaeetus; species Haliaeetus leucocephalus. Next base: position 5,507,399 of record NW_010973231.1, read on the forward strand.
AAATGGCAATATTCATTTCCATATGCTGTACTGTGTTACAGTCTGTGAAGTAAGCAAAAAATCAAATACAGTAGGTTTAGCACAGTAGATTTTCAAAGTGTTAAGTACTACTTTCCTTAACAGAATTACAAGACAGATTAACTGGATATAACATTGAAATATAGAAAACTGTGTGGTAACCAGAAACACCAAACTGATTTAATAACATATATTTTTTAAGCTATTTACAAGGGGTTTATCTAGAATAGAAAGACAAATAATATGTTATCCAACACTTGAACCAAGAAACATAATTTGGATATTCAATCTACTCGTAATATAGATTTAAAAAATGACAAATGGATCCTTAACTCATCTGAACAATTGAAAATAAAGGGGTTAAAAACCTGCTTAGTTTTAATGAAAAAAGGTTTGATGCTGTCAGTTGATTGCTGTCATTGTTAAAGAAAATGAACATAGAATGTGAAGAAGAGGAGAAACCTAGTGTGTCTGTGTGCATCACAGTGTATACTCCATATATATGGAGTTCATAAAAAAATAAAAAATCGTTATAGATTTTGAAATGTTGTCTTTACATGCAAATGCTTAGGATACCATCACTGAGATCCTAGTATTTTTCTTTGCAAAATAAAGGTTAAAATGATTAATGAAAATGCTTTGTACAGTCATCCCACAAACTGTGTAGGGGTTGATCCGTTGCATATATCAGACAATGGAGTTGTGTCTCTTTAATTATTATCTATGCAAGGGAAAATTGTCATCATAAAAATAATGTGTGCAGGCAGTTATAACTGATACATTCAACTCCATCTAACTCCTAATAAGTTTGTATTTTTTTTTCCAAAAATCAGATATTAGGCTTTTGCCTAGGAAGCTGGAAGCCATATATCTTTATTAGTAATTGATTGAAGACTAATTGATACTTGGTGAAATAAGAAGTCAGTAGGGCTTTTCAGCTGAAGTGCAAAGCACTTTATGTAAGCTTAGAAGGGGTTAGAAGCTTATATGTCATTCTGAGATACAAGAAATGCTTGACTTGTGGTCTGGCTTTCTAATATAGCTTTTTATGTTTGAAAGATAGACAATAAGAGCAATAACTTTAAAGCTAATGGTGTTTGTAGAGTTTCTTTATGTCTGCTGTGACTAGATGATATAACTACACTCCCAAAGGAAACAAAATGAATTAAAATAACTCTAAACTCAGCTATATGGTATTGCTATGGATATTTTATTTAAATACAAATTAATCTTTTTAGACATTAAAACACCTACACCAATCAATCAAATATTATCTTTGCTTACATAAAATATCTTCCTGCCATCACTGATGATGAGGACAGTGCAGGAAAAATATGCATAATGCAACATCTTTTTTTATCTGCTTCTTCATTACTTGAGTGTGTCTTTAAAAATATAACTGAGAGGAGAATATAGCCCAGGTTGGTTTGTTTTTGTGTAATAATCCAAATAAGAAATGCATATACTCTCTCATTATGCCATTCTGAAGCAACCATAAATTGAGTAATTTTCATGGTTTAAGCCCAGTGGGTAACAAAGCACCACGCAGCCACTCCCTCACTCCTCCCACCCGGCCCCGGTGGGATGAGGAGAAAATATAAAGAAACGCTGGTGGGTCAAGACAAGGACAGGGAGGGATCACTCACCACTTATGGGCACGGGCAAAAGACAGGCTCAACTGGGGGAAGAAACAAAATCCATTTAATTTACTACCAATCAAATCAAAACAAGGATACTGAGAAGTAAAACCAACCTCAGAACACCTTTGGGGAATGGGGGCTGGGGTCGGTTCCTCCCCCCTGGTCTCTGCCGCTCCTTCCTCCTTAGGGGAGGAGGACTCCGCACTAGGGCCCTGCTCCGCCGTGGGGGGTCTCCCACGGGAGACAGTCCTCCACCAACTGCTCCAAGGTGGGTCCCTTCCCATGGGCTGCAGTCCTTCAGTCCCAGCCTGCTCCACGGAGCGGCGGCCATCTTGGGGCCCTCCGCTCCCCTCCAGGGGCTGGGGGGGACAGCCTGCCGCCTCACCGCGGGCTGCGGGGGCATCCCCTCCTGCCTTCCTCCCTGATCTCGGTACCCACAGAGGGGTTCCTCTCCCGTTCCAATCCCCCACTCCCTGCAGGTTTCCCCTCTTAAATCTGCTCTCCCACCAGTGTTTCCACTGTCCCTGAGGGGCTCGGCCTGGGCCAGAGGCGGGTCCAGCTTGGAGCCGGGGAAGCTTCCAGCAGCTTCTCACAGGAGCCGGCCCTGCGGACCCTCACCCCATACCAAAAACCCTGCTGCCACACAAACCCATGACAATAATATATCTTATCTTGAATAAAATGAAAAGTAAGAATGTTTGAGAGAGAGGGAGAAAAACAGGTGAAAGACATGTACGATGTTTACTGCAGAAATTACCCATGTCTTCTCTTCACAGAAGAGAAGGTGTAGATAGGTGTAGATGTAAAGCTAAAAGAGACAGAACAAGGTAATAAAAATAATTTGGATGAAACAATGTGCAAACGCATATGTACTGAGATTGTATCCCAGTGTCATTGACTGAGCTGGTCTCTGCAATTACTCTTTCTTTCTTTGGATGGTGGGTAATACAGGCTTTGGAGACTTCTCTGTGTACACGGAGAGACTCTACAAAGACCTTTTGCATGAAGAATATCAGGGGGTTTTATGGTTCGTAGTATTGTTTTTTTCCTGTCGCAGGTCACAGAGTAAAGCACAGAATATTTTATTTTCCTCATTACCCCAGTGTTGGACTGTTTTCAATTATATGTGTATAGGGAGATTAGAAAATATGGATTAAAGACCACTATTCTGTCTGAGTAGTGGACTGTAAGTGCATTTTAGTATAGAAGAAGGGCTCTTTTTGATGAGAATTTGCCTTGCAGCTAGCCTGAAGTTGCACATCAGGGCATCACCTCGGGTGCTCCACTTGCCGTGGGGAAGCAAGATCCCCCAGCATTTAGCTGTCTATGAATCAATTATGTACACCCAACAACTGGTGTGAGCTAAGACACAATGTGGATACGCAGACCTAGAACCCTAAGGGACTGCAGCAAATCAAATGTTTTCTTTCTTTTTTTTTTTTTTTTTTTGGCTTATACATCAGTTGCACCTTATGGGAAAGTGTTTGTACAGCAAGTTTCATGACAGAGGAGAAAGAAACTTAGAGGAAATAGAGTTAACCAGCTAGAAGACCTAAATTTATCTGATTCTTGAAGGCTTCAGAAGACAGAAAAAAAGTATCATTGTGCTAATCTTTAATCATGGGAAAAACATATGTGCTTTGTTGATGGCAGTTCAGGGTTTTTTTAAAAAGAAAAGAGCCTTACTAAAAGTCAGAACTTTTTTTTTTTCTTTTTCTTAGACAATGTTAACCATGACTGTTTTCACTCCAGAGGTTCCTGAACAAGAACAAGTTCTATTAAGATCCATGAAAAATTGCTGGGGATTTCAGTGGAAACAGATTTCACACCTCAAGCTGTGGGGCTCCTTCCTTCCCATCCCCTATGTAAGTTCTCAGCTGTCTAGATGCCAAGTCTGTATGGTCAGCTCTTAGGTGCCTGCAGATCATATAGGCACAAGCTCAGAACTACCTCTGGCTGGAAGGACTGTTGTACCCTTCATTTTCTCCTCTCCTTTTGATAAGCATACATAAAACCAACTTGTCAAAGAGGGTTTAGCAGAACACAGCACCTACAATCCTCTGTCCGGACTCCCAACTGGAGGATAGAAGAGGTTAGAGCTTTTGTTCTCAGAAGTAAGCAGTCTCAGAAGCTGAGTCTTGCTAGGACCATCACCATAACTGCCAGGCTTTCTGTAGGTTTTTACTTCTTTTTTTTTTAATACTTTTTCTGTTCTTCTTTGTGACTGAGTCTTTCTTCTGTATTCTACATGAAGTCATCTGAATAAAATGCATAAGAGGTACCAGGAGCAAAATGTAGGATTCACTGTAATCATTGACCTTAAACTAACTCTTCCTCTCTTTCCTTGCAGAACAAGAGGGGCATATGTACCCATAGCTTGTTGAATAGGATGTCTTCTGGGAGATGGAAGAAGTCAGTTCAAAACCCACAAAGCCGAGGAGTGAACTGATTCCAAATCTCATGCTTTTAAAGTGATTTCTCTGAGTTCTTATATATTAGCATACAGCAGACCACCAGTGTAGTACTAAAAGGAAAGGAAAAAGTGACCTGGTTTGCATTTCTAAAAGGAAGAATTCAAGTCCCAGAGAAAGGATTCTGGGCTGTGACTCAATCACATCAATTCCCAGTTCTGAACTCTCTGCTCCTCACTTCATGTTTTAAAAAATTTTATTATGCACCTAAATAAACTCCCCCTCCATTTATTTTTATCATTCTAAGACTTTGGTGGAACTGTTAATGTACCATATTTAATATCTCACTTTGAAAATTAACTAAAGTTATCAGTGAGACAAAAAAGTAGCTGAAGAATATATAAAAAAACAAACAATAACCAAAAACCAATGATTCAGATTGGATGCAATACAAAGAATCCAGAATCAGATTGCAATCCAATTTTACTTTTCATCCTGGACACGTAAAAGGAACTAAATAAACACTTTAATATAGCAGCTGTTACTAATTTGAAATAAGTTGTAAACACCAATAGAATATTGCAGGTATATAAAGTGTGTATGGAAGCAAAACATCATAGAACCATGGAAGATAATGCTGCAGTGTACTTTAAAAAAATACATGCAAGTTATTCCACTGTTCCAAAGTACATGATTATTAAAAAATCCCAACAAACTACTGGAGAAAGCTGAAAACATATCATCTATGAAATGGCAAATAACTATAGCTAAGGTAGAAAAGATGCAACTGACATGTTGAAATAATGCAAGAAAAATGTAGAGGCATCAGGAGAGACATGTATGTAGTGAAAATAATTGGAAGAGTATGCTTTTTTCACATCTGTGATTTATGGAAGAACAGCCCTAATGATTTTGATCATGCAAGGCTGAAGTTGCAATGAGAGGCATCATAAGAATTTTGATAACCTAAAGTTCTTATTTCTTCACTGGCAGGAATTGGGGTACATGTCACTTTTTTTCCCCGTTATTTCCTTGAGTTTGTAGCATGACTCATGCCCATTAGCACATCAACTACATTTTTTAAAAGATGAAAAGAAGCACAATGTTTCTGAATGCATTTAATTCTGTCAGTAGCTGACACAGTTCTTCACTATTTTCTGTATCACCTATGTCTTATATTACAGTGTGCTTTGCTTTCATTTTACACCTCTGAGAGCCTTTGTCACCTAATCGCAGGTATGGCAAGAGTGTGAGGAAAGCATTCCCAATTTATCTGCTCAGACTGATTGCATTGCAGATCTTATTGACAACTTACATCAAGTCACTACTTAGTGCTTTGCAGCTGTTTCCTCTACTAAATGGTGAAATTATAGCTGTTAAGGTTCATCAGGACTGTTTGGAAATACACATACATTCATGTGGAGTGTGGACCATGTGTTATGGATTTACTGGAAGAGAATGGTGACTTAGGTATGGTTCGCTGTATATCCATAAGCACAGAGGAGTTGGAACAGGCTGATGTAATCAAAGATGACCGTGCACAATGTTATGTTCTATTCAATGTGGAAACTCTGCAATTCTGGAAACTGGTGTAACTTACAGAACACCAAGGACTGCTGTAATGTACAATTGCTCAGAACAGTATCAGTGGCCAATGCTGGAAGCAGAGCTTGGCAGGATCGTAGTGTGCTCCCTGAGCTGCAAGACGACTGCAAAGGGGGATAAGACAAACAGAAGTTGGTAAACAATTTCCTGTGAAACACAATGGTGAAATCTAGGACTCATTTGTGTAGAAAACTGGTATATGTTTAAATCCATAGTTGATTTGAGAAGAATTTAAAATGCAAATTATATTTATTTCTTTATCATTCAGGGTGAGTCAGTTGCACTGGTTAGGTAGAAACAAAAAAATTGGGCATGGTATTTCACAATGAAGCATTAAGGGGCACCTCAGTTACTCCAGAAGTTTTGGGACAGACTGTTGGCAGATCTGTGTGTGAAAGACACTATTGATCTAACCTGAGATAGCATTTTTCTATGATGTTATGCTGTTTTATACGAGTGCCTTTAACAAAAGCTTTTCATTATCTTGTGGTTATAGTTCAGTGTATCTGCACAGTATGGTGAATCTGCTGTGATTTCTGCAGGGTTTCTGTATTTGTTCTTCACAAACAGATCTGGAGGGAAGCTCAAGAAGACTCATTTAGCAAGGGTCATCTTGAACTTGGCCCTCATGGAGCTTTCATTTGTCCTACTGCCTTTTCCTTCTTCTTGTGCTTGAATGACCAAGAGCTCCTTCTGCACCTGGAGACACAAGGGAGGTGACAGGGACAGAGATGGGACAAAGGAATGCCTCTAACCTGGAGATGGGCTGGGGGACAGAGAGGAAAGTGTGGAGGAAGGTGTCAGAGAGGACAGAGGAAGAGGAAAGGAGGGAATTTGGAAAGAACAGCTAAAACTAGAAACTACATATTTTCTACACCTACAATTCTGCCTGGGTTTCTGCTGGCTGCTGATCTGAAAAGCAATCCAGTTCATCTTAGGCAGTGCCAGTTTCATTCTGTGTATTGAACCATGCTAAATTGGAAAAGATCAGAAGAGGTCAGTGAGTTCATCCCCAAGTCTCAAGCTAGAGATTAATATGCCCAAACTTTACATTGCTGTAATAGGCTAACCTTGGCTGGCTGCCAAGTGCCCACCAAGCCATTCTCTCAGTCCTCCTCCTCAGCAGGACAGGGAGAGAAAATACAATGAAAAAGCATGTGGGTCGAGATAAGGACAGGGACATCACTCACCAATTACCATCACAGGAAAAACACTTGACTTGGGGAAGACTAATTTATTTTATTGACAATTAAAAATAGAGTAGGATAGTGAGAAACTAAACAAAGCTAAAACCAGTTTCCCTCCACCTTCCCAGACTCAACTTCACTCCTTCATTCCCAACTTTTCTACCTCTAACCCTCAAAGCAGTGCATGGGGGATGAGGAATGGGGGTTGTGGTCAGTTCTTAACACTTTGTCACTGCCTCTCCTTCCTCCTCATGCTCTTCCCCTGCTCCAGCGTGGGGTCTCTCCCCTGGGGTACAGTTCTTCAGGTGGTCCCCCACGGGCCGCAGGTCCTGCCAGGATCCTGCTCCTGTGTGGGCTCCTCTCCACGGGCTGCAGCTTCCTTCAAGACACATCCACCTGCTCTGGCATGTGGTCCTTCATGGCTGCAGTGTGGATGTCTGCTCCAGCATGGTCCTCCATGAGCTGCAGGGGGATGACCTACTTCACCATGGTCTTCTCCCCGGGCTGCAGGGGAATCCCTGCTCCAGTGCCTGGAGCACCTCCTCCCCCTCATTTTTCACTGACCCTGGCATCTGCAGAGTTGTTTCTCTCACATTTTGTCACTCCTTTCTCAAAGCTCTATGCAGTGTTTTTTACCCCTTCTTAAATACGTTATCACAAAGGTGCCACCAGCGTCACTGATGGGCTCAGCTTTGGCCAGCAGCGGGTCCATTTTGGAGCTGGCTGGAACTAGTTGTGTCCAACACAGGGACAGCTCCTAGTCTCGTCTCACAGAAGCCACCCCTGCAGCGCCCCCGCTACCAAAACCTTGCCACGTAAACCCCATACAATTAGTCATTAGTGCACTGGCTAAGCCTAGTTCTCTTTCATTTCCAAGGAAAAGTTAAATTATTTGTGTAATGAACTAAACCAAAAAGAATGAAAGCAAGACTTCCTTTCCAATGATGGAAAGCTTGTTTTCAGAAATTAATTGTTTGTACCACTTCCAGACGTAACTTCTGCAAGCATCTTCTAGGGTAGTTTGTTTATGTAATTTCTCTCAAGTAGTTTTACAAGTCTTCAGTGGCAAAGTTTCAACACTTCCTTTCATGGCCACTCTACAGTAAATGTCACAGTCAGGGAGCTTTTCATGATAAAAAGTCTTTATGAGCCAGGAACAAATAAACCATAATAAAGTGACTGCATATCTAATTATATGCCACTTAAATGATTCACAAATGACACACTTCTAATAAAGTTTTTATATTTTCGGATATTTAATTTACAAGCTTGTCACTTGCAGTTTAGTCATTTTGTTCAGATAGGGTGAAAAATTGCTTAAGGTTCCTCTAATTGCCAATTCTTATTTATCAGTTCTAATTATGCATAATACTTGTATTAAAAATCACACACACAGAGAGCAACCTGCGGTACAGAATTTAAGAAGGTGAGTATTGAGTGTAGAGGACTATGGCAGATTATATATGGTGAGTATTAATATCAAATGCTGAAAGATGCTTTCTTTAACAGAGAAGATTTCTTACTGCTGTACACTCACAGGGTGTCACTAAAATAAATGGTTCTGGGACAGTGCTACATTCTTTCTAGTTATATGGGATTAGAAGAAAGCTGATAATTAGAGAACTGTTAAATCATTTTATATCTGGGGACCTCACTACTCACACTTCCTGCTGAGTAAATAAAAACCCAGACTATTGGAAAACTTCAAGTGGGCAAAGCTTGTGTGGAAGGCTGTCTGGATAAAACCCCTCTGCTGACAAGTTTTATGAGAAAGTGTAACTGGTTAGTTTTAAGCATTTGGTTTACAGGTCGTCTTTGTGACAGTCCAGGTCACTTTTTTCATATGCTGTTATGGTTTTCTTAGATGTAAAACAGTGTTCCTGCTCACTCTTGGTATGCTCTGTTGATGTGCTCTGTTGATGCCAGTGGCTAGGCTGCACCAGCAGCAGCCAGAGGTGGGAATGTTGCAGAAGGCATATGAGGAGGGAGCGAAGAAGGAGATTGGCCAGCAGTGTTTTCCTATTACTACAAAGGTTTAGAGAAGCGATCTTGTTTACCACTGATTCTTCCCTGAAAGTCTGTAAAGGGTGACTGGAGAAAGTAAGCAGAGCAGGGTCTATGTAATGACAAGGATTTGAATGGAGACGCCGTGGCAATCACAGTGAAGTAAGAGGGGCAGTAAGGAGCTAGCTGATAGAATCATAGAATTGTTTAGGTTGGAAAAGACCTTTAAGATCATCGAGACCAACTGTTAACCTAGAACTGCCAAGTCCATCACGAAATCATGTCCCTAAGCGTCACATCTACACGTTTTTTAAATACCTCCAGGGATGGTGACTCAAGCATTTTCCTGGACAGCCTGTTCCAGTGCTCGACAACCCTTTCGGTGAAGAAAGTTTTTCCTAATATCCAATCTAAACCTCCCCTGCCGCAACTTGAGGCCATTTCCTCTCATCCTTTCACTTGCTATTTGGGAAAAGAGTCCGACACCCACCTCACTACACCCTCCTTTCAGGCAGTTGTAGAGAGTGATAAGGTCTCCCCTCAGCCTCCTTTTCTCCAGACCAAACAGCCCCAGTCCCCTCAGCCGCTCCTCATAAGACTTGTGCTCCAGGCCCCTCACCAGTTCGGTTGCCCTTCCCTGGACACGCTCCAGCACCTCCATGTCTTTCCTGTAGTGAGGGACCCAAAACTGAACACAGGACTCGAGGTGCGGCCTCACCAGTGCCCAGTACAGGGGGACGATCACCTCCCTGCTCCTGCTGGCCACACTATTTCTGGTACAGGCCAGGATGCCGTTGGCCTTCTTGGCCACCTGGGCACACTGCTGGCTCATATTCAGCTGGCTGTTGACCAGCACCCCTGGGTCCTTTTCCACCAGGCAGCTTTCCAGCCCCTCTTCCCCAAGCCTGTAGCGCTGCATTGGGTTGTTGTGACCCAAGTGCAGGACTTGGCACTTGGCCTTGTTGAACCTCATACAATTGGCCTCGTTGAACCTCATACAATTGGCCTCAGCCCATCGATCCAGCCTGTCCAGATTCTTCTGTACAGTCTTTCTACCCTCCAGCAGATCAACAGTCCTGCCCAACTTGGTGTCATCTGCAAACTTACTGAGGGTGCACTCGATCCCCTCATCCAGATCATTGGTAAAGATATTAAACAGAACTGGTCCCAATACTGAGCCCTGGGGAACACCATTTGTGACCCGCCGCCAACTTGATTTAACTCCATTCAGCACAACNCTTTGGGCCTGGCCATCCAGCCAGTTTTTTTACCTAGTGAAGAGTACACCTGTCCAAGCCATGAGCAGCCAGTTTCTCCAGGAGAATGCTGTGGGAAACAGTCTCAAAGGCTTTACTAAAGTCTAGGTAAGCAACATCCACAGCCTTTCCCTCATCCACTAAGCCGGTCACCTTGTCATTGAAGGAAATCAGGTTGGTCAAGCAGGACCTGCCTTCATAAATTCATGCTGACTGGGCCTGATCACCTGGTTGTCCTGTACATGCCACGTGATGGCACTCAGGATGACCTGCTCCATAACCTTCCCCAGCACCGAGGTCAGACTGACAGGCCTGTAGTTCCCTGGATCCTCCTTCCAGCCCTTCTTGTAGATGGGCGTCACATTTGCTAATCTGCAGTCAACTGGGACCTCCCTGGTTAGCCAGGAGTGCTGATAAATGATGGAAAGTAGCTTTGTGAGCACTTCTTCCAGATCCCTCAGTACCCTTGGGTGGATCCCATCTGGCCTCACAGACCTGTGTGTCTGTCTGAGTGGTGTAGCGGGTCACTAACCATTTCCCCTTGGATTATGGAGGCTTCATTCTACTCCCCATCCCTGTCTTCCAGCTCAGAGGGCTGGGTACCCCAAGAACAACTGGTCTTACTATTAAAGACCAAGGCAAAGAAGGCATTAAGTACCTCAGCCTTCTCCTCATCCTTTGTCACAGTATTCCCCCCTGCATCCAATAAAGGATGGAGATTCCCCTTAGCCCTCCTTTTGTTGCTAATGTATTTATGGAAACATTTTTTATTGCCTTTTATAACAGCAGCCAGATTAAGTTCTAGTTGAGCTTTGGCCTTTCTAATTTTCTCCCTGCATAACCTCATGACATCCTTGTAGTCCTGAGTTGCCTGCCCCTTCTTCCAAAGGTCGTAAGGTCTCTTTTCTTTCCTGATTTCCAGCCAAAGCTCTCTGTTCAGCCAGGCTGGTCTTCTTCCCTGCTGGCTCATCTTTTGGCATATGGGGATGGCCTGCTCCTGTGCCTTTAAGATTTTCTTCTTGAAGAATGTCCAGCCTTCCTGGACTCCTTTGCCCTTTGGGACTGCCTCCCAGGGGACTCTGTCAACCAGGCTCCTAAACAGGCCAAAGTCTGCTCTCTGGAAGTCCAAGGTAGCCGTTCTGCTGACCTTCCTCCTTACTTCTCTGAGAACAAAAACTCTATCATTTCATGATCACTATGCCCAAGACAGCCTCCAACCATCACATCACCCACAAGTCCTTTCCTGTTCACAAACAACAGGTCCAGTGGGGTGCCTTCACCCACTGGCTCACTCACCAGCTGTGTCAAGAAGTGCTCTTCCACACACTCCAGGAACCTCCTAGACTGTTTCCTCTCTGCTCTATTGTATTTCCAGCAGACATCTGGTAAGTTGAATTCCCCCATGAGAACAAGGGCTAGATATTGTGAGACTTCTTCCAGATGCTTATAGAATATTTCATCTGCCTCTTCATCCTGTTTGGGTGGTCTATAACAGACTCCTACCATGATACCTGCCTTGTTGGCCTTCCCCCTAATTCTTACCCATAAACAGTCAACCCTATCATCACTATCATTAAGGTCTAGACAATCAAAATACTTCCTAACACACAGAGCTACCCTACCGCCTCTCCTTCCTTGCCTATCCATTCTGAAGAGTTTATAGCCATCCGTTGCAGCACTCCAGTTGTGCAAGTCACCCCACCATGTTTCCGTGATTGCAACTATATCACAGCTTTCCAGCTGCACAATGGCTTCCTTCTGTTTGTTGCCCATGCTGCGTGCATTGGTGTAGATGCACTTCAGTTAGGCTATTGATCCTGCCACCTTTTTGGGGGGAGAAGACCTAATTCCTGATGATAGTGTTCGGAAGACTATTGGTATCTTGGGGAAGGTAATCCAAACACTTGCTGATTTAGGTTTGGCTGAACTACCCTTTATTTTCCCTGACTCCACATAAAGTTCTGTATGCTTAAATCCCTTTATTCACAACTGGAAAAAATATACTTAATCATGAGTACCCCAATGATGTAATTTCTTTACCCAGCTCTTTGTGTGGATAGTTGAGCTCATGCACCATCTTTCCACCTAGCTTTAGTTTTCATTTGAATGCTCTTAGGCCATTCTTTTTCTATTTTGCTTTCTTCTGCTGAGACTGAAAAATATAGTGTAACTTTTTTTTTCTGACATGGATACACTTTCTTGCCCTCCCCTTGCCCCCCACATATGCCTCTCTGGCTTACTCCGGAAGAATAAAAGCAAAAGGCTATGTAATGGCAAGGCTGCTTGTTCACCAATATTCTGAAGTGGACCAGGGCCACAAAGAAAATAGGGTACTCTGTTGCTGGTCCTGGAAATACTGAGTTCTCCACTTAGCTGTTTCACCTTCACTTTACAGGCCTTATTCTTCCACAGCCTTTTCACTTTAAAGCTCTCTGTTTAAATTGTCTGTACTTGAATGATCAGCTCTTGGAACATAATACTGTAGTTAAGCCTTACAAGAAAAGAATTGCAATTTTGCTTGGTTAAAAGGGGCTCTTCTGAGTAGTGCAACTCAGTGCTGAAATTCTTCTCCTTGAGGGCTATTTCTGAAAGCCCTTCATGTGCAGAACTCTGATCATGTGCCCCATAATTTCAGTCCACAGAAATTGCACTCCATAATTCCTAACAGGATTTTTCAGAGAATTTTTTCAGAAATATCCTAACAGGATATTTCAGAGAATGTACTGATTAAAAATTGGAGGGAGCCATTATGTTAAATGGGTAGGTTACATTTCAAGATTACAGTATCTGACATTTTAAAAATATGTTAAAAATGAAATGGAACCCCTACTGTGAAGGGGTTCCCTGGAATGTGAAGGGTTGATAAATCACAGTTCATGATTTTCTCTCAGAAACAGACAATGTTAAATGTTCAGAGAAAGAACTAATACTAAAAAATGATAAATATTCAATATGATGATTACTAAAGAGGATGACTAATTTTTATTTCCTAACTACAGTCTTATAACAAAATTTTCTTTTAACAAAAAAGGGGGTTTTCTGAAAGAGAAGATTAATATAATAATTAATTTAGATTCAGTAATTCTCTAGAACTTAATCTTATATATGTATATTTTTGTTTGCATATATCACAACTCTTCAGCAAACAACTGTATGAGACAAAAAGCACACAGTCCAGATTTCAAATATTTGAATATCAACATACAAACCCAGAGTTTCAGCAGTAAACATAATTTCATGTTTTTAAAAGCTCCTAAATCACCTAGTAGGTTGAACCTCACTGAAAGTCAAATAAACGAAATTTGTAAAAACATCTGATAAATTATCATATTATAATGCTGACAGGTAAAACAATGAAACTCATTTTGTATTACAATATCAAAGTCCTATAAGCAGTGGATTTATCAGGTAGTTTCACAGTTTGGTGTTTGTGACTGCTGAATCTGTAGTCTATTCATAATCTTCATTTATTTTTGGTAAGAGTGTGCTTACAGAAGAGAAATTGGTTTCTGAACATAGCTGTAATAAATACAGTGCTGCAAAGATTTAATCTGTTCTTGAATATAATCTGTAACTCTGGTATATAGATTATAAAGTTCCTGAAGCTTTAAAAATAGATGACTTTGGGGAATTTACCAGCACTACATGTGCTATAAACAGACACACAGACAAATATGGATGATTGTGAAGAAGCAAGACCCCTACAACCTCTCTCTGGTATTGGCAGAAGTGAAATCTGCATATAGGGTATTTTTGTCCTGAGATTATATTAATAACTGTTGTTTCAGGAGCTGAAATAGGGACAAATGCAGTATTTTTCTAGAATCTAGATCTAGATTTAATGTCTGTATTTTCTTTCTGCTTGTTCCTATTAGAGTAATGGACTTTGTGGTCTCTGGAGATAATATTCCTGCCATGCATGGGTCTGCAAACACATTAAGACAACTGATTCATTATTAAAAAATCATAGCCATAAACTGTGTGACATTAGCCTGAGCCTAAGTTTCTTAGTAGCAGCATTTTTACTTCATTTCGAGACATTTCAATAACGGCAACCTGGAAAATACTGGTTTTCTACTGTTAGCTGGCATGTCTGAATATCACCACCAGTGGGCAATAATGGGCCTTTTATTCTCATTTTTGAGGCTAACTGTATCCATAAGAGAAAGAGAAGAAATAGGAATCTTTATCACGTCTGAGAGCTGGTCCCGTTCTTTTAATTCCTGGCTAAAAATGTTCTGTTTATTTTCTTCGTACTGCCTTCGTAGAGCGCAACTCACTCTCTGTCCAGCATTAGATGCCTGTATAATGTTAAGTATAATCAATTCTTTATAAACTCATTGTTCCTCTCTTCCTCTTCTCATCTGAACTTGGTAATTGAGCACTTTCATTGCTACTGCAGAAGCATTTTGAAGTGCCGAATACATGACAAAACTTGTAGCCAATACAGTGAGTTAAGCACTTTAAAGATAACAGCAGTAAGGGAGGGGGAGAGAGGAGAGGGAGAAGGAGAGGGAAAAGCTACGTAGAGAAATTATGTCAGAGAGAGGAAATCTTGATCGACCTTGACTCTGCTCTGTGACTTTATTGTATACAAGGGCTACAGTTACAGATATGATTTAATCTCTCAACCCTGTTGCTTGACTATGCGTGCTGCTTGATGAACTGTCTAACCAACTTTGAGGTTTTGCTTCCTTGGACCCCAGCTGGAGGCTTTCATCCCATCTAAAGTGTATTTCAGTATTTATGACTGCATCGTAGTCTCTTATTCCTCTTTATTGAGTTCTGCTTGAGGGCCAACTTAAATAAGACCTCTTCTTATATAAACAGCAGTGAATACACTGACAAGAACAAAACCCAACTAACTCTATGCAAACAGAGTAAAAAATGTTTTTGATTTGCCAAAATACATAGTAACAATGATGAAACTGTTTTATTAGTATGAACATGGACCTTATAGCCACTACTGGCAAAGAGTTTCCAGCAGAAGTATTATGGAAAGGGAGAAATGCTGTGCAACCAACAAGTTTTTCACATCACCTGCAGGATAAGTGTGCTACTGAGGGTAGCATAGGCATGTAGCAAGTTAGTTGTCAGCTGTTTAGTTATTTTAGTTACTTTTCTGTAGGCATGAGTTTTTAAGGTTTTTATTATATCTGGTAATATTTCCATAGGGGACCTTATGGTAGTAGCATTCTGTGTGGGACTGAAGTGTTTGCAGAATAATATACGATAATAGGAGTTAACATTAAACTGTTTCGGGCTTTTTTCCCCTGATTAAGGAGACAAGATCAGACAGGCTCTACACTCCAGCATAGATCCCAGAATAGTTACTTTGGCTGTCTAACCCTATGGGATCCTGAATTCGCTAAGCACCTTCCCATTTAATCTGAAATCTCCCTGACACCGTTTCTTGCCAATGAATACTCAGAACTTGTGCTGGGAGGCAGGAAGCAATGTCTGGCGGGGAAGCAGCAACTGTGACCACTTCAAGTTCTTTGCCTCAGCCTCTGGCTGCAAATCAGGGTCCTCCTCTAGATTGTGGGAAAAGAGTCCTATTCTGCTTGCATAAAGCTCAGAGCCCGGTAGACAAGGGCCAGGTGAGCAGTACTGGACTTTTTATTCTCATTTGGAGCTCAGAGCCACTAAAATGTATCCTTGGGGCGAGGGGAAGAGGTGAAATAGATGTTCCAGGAGTCCCTAGGAAGCTACTAAATAAGACTTAATTAAGAGGACTAGATCTCCCTCTACTGGTCTTAAAAGGTACCTACTTAATAGAAAATTGGAGTTTCAGAGGTTTCATTTTAACTCGCATCACGTCTGGGGCTGAATGCTAAACTTGGGAACAGGGGAAAGGTGACAGGATGCATTTGACCTAAAAGAAAATCCAGATAGAATCTTTACTAATGCATAGCCTATATCTATGGGTGCAAATAAGCAGCAAAAGAGAGGAATAAAATTTAAAATATGAGAAGGAATTTTCCCTGTGTTCCATTTTAAATGTGCTGAACCAGGGAAGGATAAAAAAAAAAGAGAAAAAATGCTGGTTGTTCTTTTTTTTGATGGCTTTTGCAAACCAGTAAACATCACTAATTCACTGAATTAGCTGAGGCAGCTTGCTTCAGTGATTCTCTTGGGATGTGGTCAGATGCATAATGCTTTGATTTATCAATAGACAGTTCTCATTTTACAGCAATATGTTTATAGTTTCCTGTTTACTGGTAAACTGCTCATTCAATTCATATTAAAATTGCTCTAATAAACAACATATAATATGGAAGGCTTGTGAAGAGGTAAGGAAGAAGAGAAACTGGATGTCAAGGAAGATTTTGTAATAAATTACTTATAGCAGTTATGTGCATATTTGTATATGTGTTTGTCTATGAAGATTTTTGCAGGAGGAAAATATAGAAACAGTTATCTTGTATTAGTCATCTTATCAGTTCCAGTGTCCATCTGAATTGAAGGTGGGAAAACACGAAAAAAAATGTATTCAGAAATATTAATTCAAAATCTCTAAGAGGATATTTCTTTTGTTTAAAAAAAGTGATGTGAATATTTGTGATGTGAATAAGCTGCATACAAATATTCACTCACATTCACACAGGAAGATTTCGCAAAGCCATTTTGAAAGCTCTATATAGGTTTAATAATTGTCTGATGGGGACAAGAAACATGCGATTTAGGAGATTAATTACAAAGCATGAATATCAATCATAAGCTCCTACTATTCAAACAATAACCCCAGCTCATCCACAGTCTATAATATGCTTTCACTCAGCATTTGTCAAATAACAAGCAAATTGTTGTCATCAAATGAAAATAACATGGAAAACAGATCATAAATAGTCCGTCTTACAGAATCCAGAGTTTCCTTAGAGACAATGTGAACCAGTGGAAGATACTGAGGACAGGCTGTCTTGGGGGCAGAAGTTGTGTTTGCTGCTGATCAGGATCCTGCCTTCTTCTGGGTGAGAGGGGCACAGGTACTGTAATGGACTTTGATCTCTCCCTGAGCACAGTTGCAACACCAGTAACAAGGGCAAGCTGCTGGTGATTGACTGCAAACAAGAATATAGGTAAGATAAATCAAAGTTCAGGCTAGATGGTTCCTTATTTTAACTCCTCTTTTCTACCTGTGGGGAAACATAGGGACATGTTTATTTGCATGTACAGCAGCAAGATCTGCTTACTACTCAGCCTCACAAGCTATATTTGATACCTATACCAAAATAGCATTTTGAGTATATTTGATGCGAATGGGAAATAAGCAGAAGCTTGCTTTTTGTCTGACCGAGTAAGGAGGTCTTGTATGCCAAGTAGCAAGGTAAAGAAGAAGCTGCAGTTAAGGAGGCCAGCTCTGTACACTTCGAAGCGCCTAAGCTCCGCCTGAGAATTGGAGAGAGCGTGGATAACAAAATGGAGCTGTGCATTAAGTACATACTGGAAAAAGCGCTTGACTGAAAACAGGGAGCTGTGTAGCCAGAAGAGGATTCCAGCTCATATAATTATTCCTCAACAAATGTGTCTGTCAGGAGTATAAATCTCCTTACCAGACCTCCATACCTCACCATGAAATATGCAGGAAGACTTAAGTACAGAAGTTGAGTTTAAGCAGAACAAAAATTTAGATATAGATCATTGCCCTTCATAAGATAAGCAGAACCTTTAAATTAAGGAGAAGTTGAGGGTGTAATGTGCTGAGAAGATGTCATCACACTTACATTACGCAGAGAGTGTAGAGGTGGATGAAATTTTACAGATGGTCTGGTGATTATCATAAATGAAATTGCCTTTAAGAGGGCATACTCTGTACGATTTTTTTTTCCCCAGGGGACTAGTCTTCTGTGTTAAATTTCCCAGGAAAAGAAACCAAGTACCGAAAGTTTTGCAAGAAAAAACCTGGAAATTCCAACATGAAATGTAAAATAAGAAAAACAGTGTAATGTAAAACAAGGAAATGCTTTGTAGGCACTTGAGGGTTAGAAACAAGACATGACACAGATTTTCACAGTGAGAGGATGCACAACTTACCCTTAAAGCATAACACAAAAGGGCCTGGGCTGGAATTCAGCACCTAGTCTCAAACACAAGGACCCTGGATATGTCCTGTGATGAAAATTAGGTTTCTCAGAAGAATAATTTCCCTAAATCTGTATACTAAGTAAGGAGGAGCTGCAGAGCATTAGCCCACAAGAAGCGCCGAACACCAGGCTGTACTGGTGTCTCCCAGTCTCCAGTGACTCATTCAGGGCTGCAGGGAGCTGCCTCCATACGGCTGGGAATTACAGCTCGGAAACTTGCTTGAAGACTGTCATCTGCAAATTTGCTTTGAATGTAATGAACAAAGCTATTTTATTATTTTCTTTAAAAATATGCTTGTAAATGTGGTAGCACGTGTCTTTCAAGCCCACTGACGAGAGGCGAACCTTCGTCCTGTCCCCTGGTCTATGCGAGGGAGTTCAGACACACTTTTTCCTGCCTCACTGGAGTAACCTTGCTATTAGCTTTACAGCTGTGAGGAGGGATAAATGCTTCTCAGGGCTGCTGTTAAGCTGAGCTCTTACGCAGCTGGGAGTATTAAGCTCGCAGGGGGGTGAGCATGCTTCTGTAACCTATTGGTCATATGTAGTTTGAAGTTGGAGGACCTGGGTACAAGGAAAACTAGAAGTTGTATTCATGCATTTTATTTTGAACAGCAACTAGATGAAAATCAGAAATAATCCTTAAGGCCCCTTTCTTATTTAAACACAGAAATAAGCATCCTAATAGTAACTGCTCTCTCCGCTGCATTGCAGTCAAAAGATGCTGTTTGCAAGTACACCCTGCTGACCTGTGTTATCCTCCTGCCTATGGGAAGATTGCTACAGCTGCGACAGTTGTAGTTCAGTCATAGTGAATGTGACAGTGTTTCCTGGTGAATGCTAGCCTACTCCCTTCCCTAAAAAAATCAAACACCAAACTACAGTTAGCAGCACTCCCGAGGTCAGAAGCCCTACAGGGCACGTTCACTCCTTCGCGTGGTGACCCCAGAGCTCCAGTGGGACAGGACACTGCAGGAAACTGATGAATCTTGTACTTACTTTTATTTTTTGTGGGTAAATAATGGCATACCAGATATTTATAGATGGCTGAAACAGAAGAAGAATAATTCTAATAATCTTTATCTCTTCATCTACGACATAAACAATCTTGGAAGGATCTGAAGTGGATAAAGAGCCTCAAAAGTCTATCCTGAGCTACTTTATACAGCCCAGCATGAAAATAAGGAAGTGTCATACCTACTTATGTTCCTGCATGGTGGCATATTTCATCCTAAAGTTCTGAGAGCAGTTTGTAACTTCAGCTTCATGTTTGTACATGACACTTTCTGTGGCACTGTCAACCTTCTGTATCGAAATGCAAGGATACCTTTGCTCAGCTCAGATGCAGCATCCATTGCCGTATCCTTCCAAGGTAGTACACCTCAACCAGTTTTACCTCACATCAAATTTACAATGGATTAACACTTTGTCAGAGTGTGTGACACTTGTGTGGCACTTTCTAGCTTAGGATACATGAGGAACACTGACACATGGTAGTAACACAAAGAGTCTTTTCAGTTGTATCAATTTTATATGTTGCCCAACACAACTTCAGTTCCATCTCTGAAATATTATTACCACTTTTTTTTTAAGTAGAACTGTTTTCTGTTTTAGTCATTCTCCGTGGATGAATAAGTACTAATTTATTCTACTGTTTCATTTTTTAAACCCTGCTGTTACAATACTTCAACTTTTTAACTCGTAAGTCCTGAGCAGGTAAAATTTCATATTAGCTATGTGTGACTTAGGTACAGGCAGCAGCCTTTCCCTGAGGATTACATAGGAGCTCACCTGTGACTGTAAAAGAGCTCCAGGCTGTGAGATGTATTGGTGATTTGGTAGATCAGTATCACTGTCTGGGTGCCAAGGCCAAAGTAACCATTTGCCATTCCAGGTAAACTCTACACTTTCCACGCATGCTACCCAAACTCAGTCCTCCAGGTCTTGCTAAGAGCAGAAGAAATGATTGTTCCTCTGTTGTATGTGATTTGACCTCTCCTCAACTGATGTATTGTAGCATATTAATAATTTGGCATGAGGAGAAACAAGGTTTTTTATAAGGAAGTACAAGTGAATGATTGCCACCAAATGCATTTTGTGGTTTATCTTTGTGCATGGGGAAGAAACAAGTGGCAGAGTTTTGCCTGTCTAGCTGTAATGTCTGAAGACTGTTGAGTTAGGTGGACTTAAAACACCACAAATTGCTACAAGACAATGTTGAGTTTTGAATGCAGGAAATGTATAGAAGAATAAAAAAAATTGCAAGGATGCACACAAAAGCTAAGGATGAGAGAAGTCAAACCACTTGCAGGGAAATGTTATCTAGGGCATGACCTCTGCTTAATTTCAGTGATATAAAAGTGGTGATGTTTGTGAGGGCTTTTCAGTTCTTACTAGCTACAGTTTCGGATATGTTATAGAAAGTATAGTAGCATGGCTGTGGTCAGGTTTTGTGGTGGAAGAAATGGTATGTGTGAGGGTAAAATAACTAAGCGCGGAAAGTCTTCTATAGTATGTGATTTGGGTAACTGGAGCTTCTCTTCCGTCATCTCTGAGACTGTAAGAAACCTGTCTATGCTCATATGATATTATTACCTCTTAAACTAACCTGCGATGATAATAAGTAATCAGTAATTAAATAAGCAATAAGTAAACAACTCTTCTCATGTTTATGAAATCACATAAAACCAGGATTACTGAGCAAAAGCATTTAGCAATCTGCACAAAATGTGGGGACATGAACAATATTCCTCATAGCTAAGATTTAAACAAATCAGTAGGGGTGGATATTAATTCAAAGGTGCCTTTTGTTTTCTTACTGGTAACCTAAATGTTAGGGTTTCTTCCTGTTTATACAGTTGCTGCTTTGTTGGAAACACCATCAAAAGAAGTCTCTTTGAAGACTTCAATGCTATACTTTATTAGAGAATCCTTTTCTCTGTCCAATGCGAGAAAAACAACATATGCTAGGAGTATACATTGCTGCAATGCACATTGAAAAACTCATGTAACAATTCTGAATGCAGCAGCTCCATACTAGTGTGACCCCATTGAAGTCAGTGCAGTGGTGAATTAGGCAGCAGTAGTAAACTACAATAACACCATATTGGTTTTGGCTCTGGAATGTAAAAGTGTCGAATAAGCTGCAAGTCAAGAGACATACTCTGCAAACAAAAACATTAGGATGGACTCAGGGGCTGAGATATATCATGGCTGATTTATAATGGAAGACTTCCATGGGTGGAGCTGTATCCAATCTTTCTCTCCCTGGAATCCATAGAAAGTAAGTTAAAAGCATGACCTGACACATAGCTGGAACCAAGCAGCAAGTCATAATATTCCTATACTTCTGAGGACTGCAAGCTGACCGTTAGTAGCTTGCTGGATGTTGATACAACAGAGGCATACAGTTAACCTCCTGTGTAAACTGTATCAGTTAATTCTTATTTAACATGAGAAAGCAGTCTCACAAAGAGACAAAAAAGCATAGCTTGATTTTTTTTTTTTACCATTAGTGATGGTAGTAAGTTATAGTTTGCAAAGAAAAGCAAGAATCAGTGACTGTATAGTGGCTGTACTAATTTGGCAGCAAAAGGTGTGACAGAGGAATTTTATTTATATGCCTGGAGTGTATTGTTGCCAATAATCTGCCTAGTGTGTTTGCACCTAGGGCATCTTCCTCATTATTAGAAAAGTGCTTTTCTACCAGCCTGCCTTTACAGTCACTTTATCACCATGCTCAGCCATTTTCTAATGCTGTTTGATTTCATCTGTGTGAATTTAAACTCTGGATGGTGTTGTCACACTAAGCTTTGCAAATCTTTTTTGGATGGCAAGAAAATTCTGCAGGATTAAACTATTTATAGTAAAAGGGGGTTTTAGCTCTTGTAATTTTTTGTGAACAGGTTTTTTATCTTTTATCTTTAGCACAAACCTATCCCTCATGCTAATGCTCACAATTTCTCTTGTCAAACTAAAGATATCCAGCAAGATCTTTTTGTCAGAAGCACAAAAAGCACATACTTTCATATAGAAATGCTTTCACAAACCAAATCTTTATCCTGTTTTTGAAGAGAATTCCCATTCTTTTTCACTCTATGAGAAACAGAAAGATTTTAAAATATGCCTTGTTTATTTTTTGCTAAGAGATATAACAGCACACTTGGACATTTCCAATTTCTTTCTTCAGCCTTTTAACTAACTTGCTGGAGTCTAGAAACTCCTGTTTTCTATTCTTACCAAAGTGTTCTCATGACCAAAAATGTCACTTAGATATTCCTTCAGAATGTGAATAACTATGTAACATTGACTCTTTCACACCTGAACCTTCCCACACCATTTTGCTAATGTAACAATGGCCTCTTCTGTGCAAAAGTCTATTTTAAGTTGTGGCTATTTTCAGCTTAAAGCCTCCTACAACAGCTGCTGTGGAGGAGGCCATGTTAAAAAAAAATCAAATTTAAAAAAAACAAACTGATGAAACTGTCGTTACAATTTCCTATATCTATGTCATAACATTGTCATGAAGTGTTTCTTAATTTTATCCCTCAGCATGTAACAGAAGAAACGTGGTCAAAAAGTCTGACTGCCTGAACATGGGCTTATGTCATACTACGGAAGATTTTGAAAGACACAGAAATGGCTCCTGATTATAGAAACTGGGCAACAAAGCAGACTCATCTTTCTTTATTCCCAGGAGCTGAGAAGGGATGGGGTGAAGTTGAAGGCCCAGCATCTGCTGTCCCCTGAGGCAGGCTGTGCCCGTGGGGAGACAGAGTGACCCCCATGCTGGAAAGATGAAAAGCTGTCCTGCAGAGAAAGACCTGGGGGTGCTGGTCGACAGCCGGCTGAATATGAGCTGGCAGTGTGCCCAGGTGGCCAAGAAGGCCAACGGCATCCTGGCCTGTATCAGAAATAGTGTGGCCAGCAGGAGCAGGGAGGTGATCGTCCCCCTGTACTGGGCACTGGTGAGGCCACACCTCGAGTCCTGTGTTCAGTTTTGGGCCCCTCACTGCAGGAAAGACATGGAGGTGCTGGAGCGTGTCCAGAGAAGGGCAACCGAGCTGGTGAGGGGCCTGGAGCACAAGTCTTGCGAGGAGCAGCTGAGGGAACTGGGGCTGTTTGGTCTGGAGAAAAGGAGGCTGAGGGGAGACCTTATCGCTCTCTACAACTACCTGAAAGGAGGGTGTAGTGAGGTGGGTGCTGGTCTCTTCTGTCAGGTGGCTGGAGATAAGATGAGAGGAAACGGCCTCAAGTTGTGTCAGGGGAAGTTTAGATTGGATATTAGGAAAAATTTCTTTACTGAGAGGGTTTTTAGGCATTGGAACAGGCTGCCCAGGGAAGTGGTTGAGTCACCATCGCTGGAGGGATTCAAAAAGGGAGTAGACGGGGTACTCCATAACATGGTTTAGTAGGCATGGATGATGGTTGGATTCCATGATCTTGAAGGTCTTTTCCAACCTAAATGATTCTATGATTCTATGATTCTATGGTCCCCAGGGCCCACAGGGCAGAACCATGTCACACACAGCCACAGTGACTCTGCAGCGCCAAACACCTTCGTGGATCCCATGTGGGGTGCGTATGCCAAATATCTCTGCTCAAAGTAGCATTAATCTTCACCCATACTGCGCAAAGGTGTTGAGCAATAAAACACAGCCTGAGAGAGAGAAAAAAAAAGATCTGGATCAAGGAATTTCAAGGCGATTGCTGCTAGGGTTCAGCCACACCAGGTGCTGCTGTTGGTCTGGTAATGAAGTCCTGGGGGTGCTTGTTATCCCAGGACCCACTCTGCCCCCATGGCTACCTTGTCCTCCCACAGGTATTTATGTACTGGTGTCACTCGCGCCACCTTTGTTTTCTGCTTCTGAACACATTGAATTGAATGAGTAATTATCATGTCTAAAATTTGCCATGAGCCTTATCTTTCTATTCCTTGTGCTCCCAGGTTTGCATGGGTACCCAGGGCTCCCATTTTAGGAGTGAATACCTTGGGTACCCATTTTAGGCACTTGTTTTTATATCCCTTTTTTTATTTCTGAGTAGCTGCTTCTTCTGACTGCTCTTTATGGTCAGTGGGCCTAAAATGCTTTTTCTGTAATCAGCATTCCCTGTGAAACAGATCTTGCATCCATAATACTGCACTTCTTTCCCTTTCCATTCTCCCTCCTCTTCTAAAGTTAACTCTCCTTGGTGCTTCATAACATATATTCTGGATGGCTTCTAAATACTTGAAAATATCTACATGCCTGAACTTATGTAAGACATGGTGACACACACAGAATGCTGAATCATCGTTTCTAAAACTATGCATAAAAATGTCTGCTAGGGACATTTTCTTTAAGGTTCCAGCCAGTCTTGGCCAAAAAAAGATGCTGAGATGTTTGCGTGTGAATATCAGAATTCCATTTCCTCCCTGGACATGCCTAGTAGAGTAATTTTGGGATGAATTTGTTCCTCACACAATATGGGTGAATTTCTTAGAACTAATGATGTAACTAATATGAATTTCATACAACTAATGTTGTAACTAATGTACATAAGCTGCAAAATTCTATATATTGGAATTTCATTTTGTGGCATAATTTCACAATATTACCCTAAAAACCCCCCACTTTTTTCTCTTCCAAGGCTACACTATGTGAGATATACTTCAGTTTTATATGCTTTCTTGATGTAGCATTTATGAATTCAAGATGTGGAAGGTAACCCTAACTAAGGGCCTGAGGCCTTCAGCAAACTCCAGGATAACAACTGAGATCATGTCTCTCTGATTGTTGGCAGTGTATGTTTGGAACAGCAGCTAGGTTTGTAGTCTGTTCTTGTCTCGGTTCGTTATTATATTTTTGGGTATGTAAACTATTATAATTTGAATCTAGAGGCCTATTACAAGTGACAGAAGGATTTTTTTTATGCAGCTGACTTTATCAGTTTTGCTACATATTAATGCTAAAATCTCTGAGAATTTGTATAGTTTACCTTGTGGAAATAGGTGGTAACTTTATGAATGACCACGTCCAATTACGGTGAGTCAGGATTTTGAGTAACTGTTTACTAAAATATACTATACTATATGTTCCTAGAACTGTAATTAATCCTCTAATAGTTGTAGTATATAGTTTTGACTAAAGACTTGACATCACCAATAGTCAGAAAACCTAAATAGCCACCAACCTGTATAAATAAAGCTTATTTACTTATTTTAACCTAAACATAATGAATCTGGACTGCTGTGTTGCTCTAGCTCCATAAGGTGTACTAAATTCTGTTTCCTCACAGGATTCATGGACCTCATTGATATGGTGTGGCAGAACATATGTTAAGAGATTGCAAGCCAACGTTATAAAACACAATGAGTGACATGACTGTGGAATGTGCTGCTGCATTTGAGAACAGGTTGGCAGGTAACAGAGATAAAGGAGAGCAAGCTGACGTTTATCTGGGCTTCAAAAAACCTTTTGAGAAAGTCCATCACAGAAGATTGAAAAGGAATGCTAGTAGTCACCAGATAAGACGTAAAGACACGATTGATATAGTGGGTCTGATTAATTTAGAAAAAAACCACTGAATAGGAATAAAAGGGCACTTGGAAAACCAAAATGTTCTAAGAATGCTGTGGTGGGACAACATTTGCCAAGGACAGAAAATCATTTTATGTTATTTATAGTTAAAGAAGGTGGTCAAGAATAGATCTCTCAGATAATAAAATATGGACTCTTTTTGTATGTTTCTTTGTTTCTCTCTTTCGCTCTCTACCAAATAGAAAATTATATAAGAAAATAAGCAAATAGCGGAAAAAATGTGTTTCAGTGGAAGCTGTAATTTTGGTGCCTGGTCTTTTAAAAGGTTAATGTATGTCACCAGCTGATTCTGTTTAGGGAAATACATCAGAAAGGCTGGGCATCTGTTATTGATAGGACGATACTAATCTACTCAGTAAATATTGAGAAGAAATACTGTGGATTCAGACTCGGGTTATTGGTTTCTTCAGAGGAAAAGTCTATATAGTGTTTTCATGGGGAGCTCACACACAGTCTTCACAACAACGATTTTGGGCTCTAGAAGAGTTGAGTTGTGAAAACAGTCATTCCAGTCAAGTTTTCTCTTGGACTGAGAAAATGTGCTGAGCCAATCTTTGGTTCTCCTAATGTCAAGGGAGAATTATCCCATCGCCTTCAACAGGAACAGGACTTAGCCTCATGTGTTTATAGATCAGAAATCCCTTAAACAAACACTGCATCGTATTTACACAGATTGCTAATCCACTTCTCTGAACCAAAACACAATTCCACTTTCCTTTTATGTTTGCTCCTTTCTCAAGCACGAGCAGCATTACAGAAGTTAGCAAACAATGTCATTCTGTTCACAGTAAACATGCTCTATTTTCAGAAAGAATGACTGCAAAAACGTCATCCTTGCTTTTTATCTCTGAATATGCCAAAACAAAGTTTGAGAGCATCTGAATAAGCAAAAGCTTACATCCATTTCATTTATTCCTATTCAGTAAGTTGTACTGGATGCAAAATGTGGTTGTTTCATTTAATATTTGTTCTTAATCATTTCAGATCACAAAAGATGACATGTACTTCATCTTTTACTTTAAGTAGCCTATATCGTAATATTACAGTAATCAAAGTTTTTGGCTACTTTTTTGGTACCCTCTGAATCTCTTTTTCTGAGATAGCATAACCCAGAGTTTTAATAAACCACTTATCAGTTGAGGAATATTTAGGCTTTTGGAAAAAAAAAAAAAAAAAAAATTCTCTAGGAGCAGAAGTAAAGATTTTGTGAAGCTCTTTGCCTTTTTTTTAAATAACTTTACCTTATGTGATCACAAAAGGACCTTGTGACATTGCCAGTTTATTTTATGTTTTAGTCATTTCCCGTGCAGCCACATAATTTCCACAAATAACTGTATCTGCAAAGATTCCCACCAGAGCCCTTTAGAAGTCACCTTCTTCTCTGCAGTCTCTCCAGTGCCTCTCACTCCCTTTTGTATGACATTTATTGAGTGTAGTACACTAAGAATATTTTTTTGTTGTTGCTTACATAGTTTTTATTCTAGTGAAACTTTATCAATTTACTGGCATTACTTAACTCTCACACCTCGCAAGTCAAGCCTGTGCTTAAGTGATTTAAAGATATTGACCACAATAAAACTGCATTAAATTTATTTGATTGGGCAGAATAAGTATTTATATATTAATCTGTGGTCCCTTTTTTCTAAAGGCCCTCTTTAAATGTAGCTAATCACATCCAGGAGACACTTGTTTAATTCCCTGGCCAGAATCAAGGCAAAATTTTTACTGTCATTAGTCTATACCCTTTTAGTTCCATATAAAATATCTCATGGTTTATCTGGCTCAGGCACCTCTGCAGCAGCAACTGATAGGAAATGGAGTTCTTAGTCATTAAAACTCTCATTTCTTTAACTGAGTATAAATGTCAGAAAACCTCATGTGTATGTGTGTATACCTATGTATGTGTGTATTTATGTGTAAGAAGACATAAAAGTTCATTTTTGCACTGCAAAATAAGAAACCTAGAATCATACATTTAATTTCATCATTTTTTTCAGCAATGTCTAGGCAATCCATTTATCTGCACTCATCTACAACTTGGTCCTGGTGTCTGTAAGTGTTTAGCGTAGATTAAACACAAGCGTTTGAGTAGGCATTCGACATCAATCCACTGTTTTTCCTCATTCTCACAATTTTCCTCGTTAACTTCCCACTTCTAGTAACTGGTAAAGAAATACAGGAAATCTTACTGTAAATCAGAATTAAAGGCAAGATTCTCCTTGTAAGGTTATTTTTCTGTCTAGTTTTTGCCATAGCTAAAACTAGCAACAGAAGCAGGCAAAAGATTGTTATCTAATCATTGACCTGAAAGACCTTTCTGACAAAGTTATGGATTTTCCATGTTACTCATTCTCACTCATTCCTACAATCCTATATAATCTGACGTTTGTCACTGATTTTACGTAAAGCAGGAATAGCCTTACAGTCTTCAAGTAGAAATAGTCTTGCTGTGGAAACAACTGTGATAGTGAAAGCTGGACTAGGATGGATATCGATGAAAAGAGCAGAGATTTGCACTGATGCAGCAGAGAATGACAAAATGAGGGAAGCAGAATTGCAGTTGCTAGTACTTGAAGTTCAATGATTATGGCAAAAATTAGTAGAAAAGTCCCATTGAACAGAGACTATTTCTGCCATGTGGGTGCCTGAAATATTAAAAATGTTTTAAAAGATGAAGCGCTGAGCATCTGTGATCCCAAAACATGCATTCTTCTTCCCTTTGTAGCCATTCCTCCGGAGTCCCTCTCCTCTGCAGAATCTCATTTAAATCAGAGGACTGACTTGACCTGTTGTGTATCTGAAGATGTCAGTGGTGTATGACTGTCAGTTACAACACATTGACTCCACTGGGATTTGCACATATGATGCATTTTGACCTTTGACTATTATTTACAAAAAAAAATCTTTGAAACCTATCATCCCCTTTGTTTATAGCTTGCCCTTTCAGAGGCTTTCGGTCTGCTTCACCTTGATTCAAACTCTGGTTTTATTTCTTAGTGAAACAGAAAAATTCCCACATAGATCATATAAAATGTTTACTTAATCCTGCATGCTTTCCTCATTAAGCAAATGAATATGTTGACATTGTGTGAAACAAAACCATTACTTTTTTCTTAAGGAAAAAGATTAAAAAATTATTTCAAGAGCGTCACTAGTCCCTTTGTTTTCTCCCATTCAAGTTATCCTCCAAATTGATATGAGATGAATCAGCAAGTAGTTTTGGTCCTGACTAAAATGACATTTTGGTTCAATTTGGTTCATTTCTCTACTGAGTGAAAGAAATTTGCCCATGCCTACAACTTCAATCTTTATAAACACTCCTGCTGTGTTTTTTTTGTTTGTTTATTTTTCTCTACTGACATTTACAAAATCAAAATTAGTCAATGCAGTTTTACTGGTAAATACTTAAAAGGAGCTTTGTCATATATTCCCAATGTGATGAATCAGATGTATGAGATTTAGTCTCCAGTTAAGAACTACAGTTACCACCACCAACTAATGACATTGTCATTTTTTATATTGACATTTTTTCTTAATTCTTAACCTCTCAGTGGGTAAAATCAGTTCATTGTAACAGAAAACTCTGCCTTCATTCAGGATTGATGATGTGGAGGGAGGAATTTGAGACAAGGCTGCAGCACTGTGCCCGTGCCACTACTCCTCTTGTGCTTCATTGCACAGTATGTTGCGTTACTTGAATTTGCATAAATGCAGCTCAGGGGAATTGCGCTATAGTCACCCTGCAGGGCTACTTGGTTTTTGGTACCAGGTCAATGGGACAACTTTTCCAGGGTACACAGAGATATCCCAGTGTGCTAACTTGAACGGAAGCCAGACAAGGCTTCTTTAATTTGAGGGGAAAACAGTACAGATAGCTTGAATCGCCTAAGAAAATCACATTCAGAAAGCATACTGGTATGCTGTGGAACTTTTGTTTCGGATAGTATTAGCCAAACATAATTCTAGGCATGTTTTTATTTTTACTTGGTTACTGTGAAATCCCAATGACAAATTATATGACACAATGAGAAGCAGTATAGTGAAAATTTGAATAAGATTTTGAGGTCTAGCTGTAGTGCTGTGTAAGCTGAATTAACTGAATTTAATAATTTAGAGAAGTGTTTTATTTCAGATGCACAGAGATTTCTGTTGTTCTGTGCCCCTTCAGCCCACGTCGGCACACAAGTATATGAACTTTTACAGCCTTCAGCGTGTCCTTTCACAGTCCTCTGGCTTCCGAGCTGATAACCAGCATTGTGTCCCACAGTGCAGCGCAAGGGAGATGGTAGGGTTGAAGTCGATAGCAGGATGCAGTGCCTGCATTTATGTATTTGGATGGGAGGTAGAGTAAAATCTTGAGTTTATATATCTTTAAAATGCTTGACCTGAGGTGAAAAAAAAAGCACTTTCCCTGTTTCTAAAGCTAGCACAGATAAACCTTCTCCTGCTGGACTGCTGAGGCTTACTACTGCTAGACTAAAGACGTTCTTTCAGTCAGATGTACCAAGCTGTTAGTAACGTGCAAACTTCACAACTATCATTTTGCATAAACCATTTCCTTCCACAAAAGGAAATGTAAGTGTTATGCTTATGATATGAGGGCTGGCAAATCTTCAAAACCCTATCTGCTTACATATGCCAAGGCCTATATTTCAGAACAAAAAGAGATTGTGTAAAGCTGAGATACAATTGATGAATTTCTTATTGAAATGGACTGGCAAGCTCTTAATAGTAACAAATAAATTGAATTTTTATAAAAAGGTCTATGATTGTTAAAGGACAAAATCTTGCTCTAGAGTTGTGGGCGTATTAAATTCAGCAGACCAGCAATTTCAAAGTGTTCAAACACATAAAGCAGCTTTTGTGATATGTTTCACTGATGCCAAGTAGCTTATTTACTTCTATGTTTGGGCTTCAGTGACTTCATATGAAAGGGAGGAGAAATGGGATTTTATGCAGCATGTAATAACTCCCGTACAGGGAACAGACTGATTTTAATGACACTTCTTTAATATTGCAGGTAGCCCAATCAATTCTGTTGAAACTGCTTTTGTATCTATCAAAGAACTAAGCTTTTATTCAGTGTCTTATATATTCATTTTTGTAGATCGTAAAGCAGCATGGCTGTTTTGCACTGAGGGTGAAGCCTAGCCACCAAACGACTTCATCAAGGGGTGAAAAAATGCTAATCTATGGTATGGTAAATGAGCTGATCTGGAGATTTCACTTCTCTGGCTATTGTTTGAGACAGGTTATGTACTTCTGTGCTGTATTGTACTTGTCTGTACAGATGGCCAGAGTCAAGTGCAATACTCTCATTGCCCTCCCTGGTGTGTATTGCCTGCTGCTCTGCTTCTTTGTGCAGGTTGTAAATGTCTTTACAAGTAATGTTGATTCTGCCTCGCAAAGGTCCCATAGGCCTGGACATCACAAATGTTCTCAGCACCTGTGCTGGGATCATAGCTGCTCTTGGATTCCTTTATGCTGAAGGAAAAAAGATCAGATCTCCGAAGGGCAATTCAAGACTTTGGTGAGCTTAATTATATTCTCACTGTGCTTCTATTTTTCTATGCATTGCACTATAGGACCCCTTAGAGATTTGACCCCTTAGAGAGTTGTTTGGTGCATAGGACCCAGACTTTCAAGGGATTTAAATGTAGTCATGGTGACTTGAGATGTAGTTAAGCATCCAGATGGATTTTCAAGAATGCTGAAAAACTGCCTTGCAGGAGGCGTCTGTCTGTATGTCTTTTATGCCTAATTATCCTTAAAAAATTTATCTACTTGCTATAAAATGCTCATTTATTTATAGTTGTTTCTGGAAATAGGTGATTTGTCTGTACAGAGCTGCAAGAACAGCTTCACGGGTACATTGGATTAATTACCTCCTTGATTATAGTATGTATTTATAGATGGAAAGGCAGTGGATTTAAGAAAGATCTAGTGATAAGAAAGTCATTGATTCTATTTCAGTTGTTCATCAGAGGGCTCAAAAATAAATATCTTGTTTAAAAGGAAGCTTACTGAATGTCTGCACAGTCTGGTTCCTGGGAAGTTTCTCTTTTTGTCAGACCCAGGGTATGCAAAGAAACACTCTGTTGATGGGACTACATCAGTCTCCATCTCATCTATGAAGCCTTGATGTGTTGCACCTTGCTGCCTTCTCCCCTCAGGAGGAGCAGTTGCTCCCCAGGAAAGGAGGAATTTCCCGTATTCTGGCCCCCTCCCTCCAGGAGGATCCATCTGAACTTATCGTAAGTCTTAAAGGAAGACAGCAAACAAAATGAGAAAGAGCATGAAAAATAATGCATCAGCCACCACATGGAGCCATGAAATCCTCTTCTGTAAAACAGCATTAACTTTTTCCCCAAAAGGAGAAGTGAAGGGGTAAAAACCTACAATGTTTAACCATACAAAATTAAACTCTAGAGAGAAAAGACCATATTCCACAGGTCTTATTGGTGGAAACAATTATAGTTATATTGATAGGAAAGAATCTCAGCCGGACAATCGTATGGCAGAAAATCAATGAATTAAATTTAAAATATTTTGTGGAAAGCTATTTATTTCAAATAATTTATTATAAGAATTTTATTTAATACGATTCATTAATATTTCAGTGATGTTTGTATTTATCAAATTAAAGTTTTAAATATTACTAAAATGATGTATTTCATTTTTGCAAATTGAAATGAAAGTGTTTGTCACCGTGAGTCTAGCAGTGGAGCAGGTTGCTCCAGGAGTTTGTGTAGTCTCCTTCTCTGGAGGTTTTCAAGACTGGAGTGGAGAAAGACCTGAACAGCATGGTCCGAGCCCAGAGCTGGTCTTGCTTTGAGCTGGGGTTGGGAGAGAGACCTGCTAAAGTCACTTCCAGACTGAATTATCCTGGATGGATACAGACATTTTGGGCAGGGACAGCAAGGAGGGGGAGCCACCCTGTGCGTGCGAGGGGAGCGTGGATGCGTGGAGCTTTGCCTTGGCACAGATGATAAGCCAGCTGAGCTTGTGAGTCAGGATCGTCAGGCAGACTAACATCAGTGATGCTGTGGGTGTCTGCTATAGAGCACCTGGTTAGGAAGAAGAGGTTCTTCCTCAAGAACCTTCTTCCTGAAGAATGGGGAAAAAGCAGGATCCCAGCCCCAGATTTCAGAAGATCAAACTTTGCCCTGTTCATGCGTCTTCTTGGAAGGATCGCATGAGAGAGAGCCCTGGAGAGAAGAGGGATCCAGAAGAGCCGGCTGATATTCAACAATCACCTTGTCCAAGTTCAAGAATAGTCTGTCCCGATGAGCAGGGGGTCAAGTAAATTTGTCAGGAGGCCTGCATAGATGAACAAGGGTCTTATGACAAAATTCAGGCATAAAAAGGAAGTGTACAAGAGGTGGAAAAAGGGACAAATGATCTGGGATGAATACAGAAACATTGTCTGAGCAGGGATGGAGTTAAGAAAGCCAAAACCCACCTGAACCTGCCAAGGCACTTGAAGGGAAATAAATGTATCTACAGATATATCAGCAGCAAAAGAAAGGTTAGGAAGAATGTGGCCTACACGTGAATGTGCAGGGGAACTGGTGACAAAGGACATGGAGAAGGCCAAGGTACTCAATGTCTTCCTCGACTCAGTCTTTACTGGTAAGACTGGCTTTCAGGAATCTGAGATCTCTGAGACCAGTGAAAAAGTCTGAAGCAAAAAAACCTTACCCTTGATGGAGAAGGATCTGATTAGGGAACATTTAAACTGGACAGACATAAGTGCTGAGGGAGTTGACTGATGTCACTGAGAGGCCATTCTTGATTATCTATGAAAGGTAAATGGTGATTGGGAGAGGCTGCTGAGGACTAGAAGAAAGCAAATGTTGTCCCTACCTTCAAGAAGGCAAAGAAGGAGGATTCAGGGAACTACAGGCCTGTCAGCCTCACCTCAGTCTCTGGGAACGTGATGGACCAAATTCTTCCAGATATTATTTCCAGACCCATGAAGGACAAGAAGGTGATTGAGAGTCATCAGCATGGATTTACAAAACGGAAATCTTGCTTAATCAACCTGGTAGCTTTCTGTGATGAGATGACTGGCTTGGGGGGTGAAAGGAGAGCAGTGGGTATTGTTTATCTTGTCTTTAGCAAGGTTTTTGACACCATCTCCAGTAACATGTCATAGACAAACTGATAAAGTACAGGCTAGATGATAAAGAGATGGCGAGGTGGATTACAAACTGAATTGCTGGTATCGAAGGTTTGTAATCAGCAGCAGTCTGAGGCCAGTCACTAGTGGCATACCCCAGGGGTCACTACTGGGGTAACGTTTTACATTGTTTAACATCTTCATTCATGATTTGGATGATGTGTCTGTGTGCACTCTCAGCAGATTAATCAAAACTGGGAGGAGTGGTTGATACACCAGATGGTTGTGCTGCCCTGACAGACAGGCCTTGGAGAACTTAGCAGACCAGCATCTTGCAAAGTTCAGCCAGAGGTAATGTCAAGTCCTGCACCTGAGGAGGGACAACCCCAGGCACCAGTACAGGCTGGGGGCTGACTGGCTGGAAAGGAGCTCTACAAGAGAAGGACCTGGGCGTCCTGGTGGACAGCAAGCTGATCAGGAGTGAGCGATGTGCCCTTGCAGCAAAGGCGGCCAACAGTACCCTGGGCTGCATTAGGAGGTGCATGGCCAACACCCTGAGGGAGGTGATCTTTCCCCTTTCCTCAGCACTGGTGAGACACATCTGGACTGCTGTGTCCAATTCTAGGCTCCCCAGTATGAGAGACATGGACTTACTAGAGAGAGTCCAGTAAAAAGATGATTAAGGGACTGGAGCACCTCTCCTATGAGGAAAGGCTG
Organism: Haliaeetus leucocephalus; assembly: GCF_000737465.1. Taxonomy (NCBI): domain Eukaryota; kingdom Metazoa; phylum Chordata; class Aves; order Accipitriformes; family Accipitridae; genus Haliaeetus; species Haliaeetus leucocephalus. The sequence goes on from NW_010973231.1 coordinate 5,542,023, forward strand.
AAAGGGCTGGGACTGATCAGCCTGGAGAAGAGAAGGCTGAGGGGGATCTCACTGAAATGTATAAATACCTGAAGGGAGGGAATATAGAAGATGGAGGCAGATTCTTCCCAGTGGTGCCCAGCGACAGGACCAGAGGCAATGGGCACAACCTGAAACACAGGAGGTTCCCTCTGAACATCAGGAAACACTTTTTTACTGTAAGGGAGACCGAGCACTGGAACAGGTTGCTCAGGGAGTTTGTGGAGTCTCCATCCTTGGAGGTATTCAAAACCTGACTGTACACAGCCAAGAGCAACCTGCTCTATCTGACCCTGCTCTGCAGGGGGTTGGACTAGACACCTCCTTAGCTGTCTTTCAACCTCAGCCATCCTGTGATCTTGTAGTTCTAAAATTTAGTTATTACTGGAAATGTCAGCATTTTAAAATTTCCATCAGACATGGAATGATATCAAATTTGAAATGATTGGATTTTCCCCTGGGACAGAAAATTTGCCTTTCAAGCAGTCATCATTATGCAGTTTTAGTTGTGCATAACCACAGACACTTGAATCTTGAAGTATTTATCTGAAAAATTGCTGATGCAAATTCACATACAATTAAAATAACAGATTTGCCCAAGGTGAGGGCAGGGGAAAGGAATGCATTTCTCCCACTTTTCCACAGCCCATCAAGAAGCATAATTTAGTTCATTCACCAGAGAAGCGGCTGAGCAACTATATGAAGCCTTTACCCACATCATGGCTGCATCCTGCCCTGAATCAGTAAGAAGAATGTTGAGATGATTGCTGAAGAGAAAAATAATGACAAAAATATGTTAAGCAACAAACATTACATGACATGCTGTTTGCACTCTACTTTGACAATTTACGAGGAGGAATTTAGGACTTCTGTGATGTCTTGGATTAACATTAATATATATCCTGGCTATCTTTCACAGGCAAAGCAGTTGATCAGGTGAAGGTGGAAAGGCAAAGGCAATGCTATCGTCTCCTCCTCTCACAGGGATTAGCTTCAAGGTTCCCCGGGGCCTCAGAGAACAGCAAGGTTATACAAAAAAATGAAAGCACAAAGACTTTCTGACAAGGAGGAAGCAAGGTCTTCTTTTTCCTATGAAACCCAAACCTAGTGCTGCATATTATTCAAGTAGCTTGAAAAGTCAGGATCCTGACTTCTAACCTGTTTTTTTATGTCTTAACAGCTGCATGATAAACATACATATATGGGTGCATTTCTGAAAAAGGATAGATGAATCCAACCAAAGCAGACAAACCTTTCTTGAGGAAACTTAGAGAATTTGAAAGGAACTTAGAAAATGCTATAAAAATCTATCAACTGTTTATGCTTTTAACTGACCTATATAATGTAACAAAGAATTTGTGTCATAGAAAATGCAATACGATTTTGTTACACAGAAAATATTATTCCATGTTTAAATACGTAACATTTTTGTAAGGAAGAAAACAAACAAGCAAATGACAAAACCCCAACCCAACAAATACTTCAATTTTGAAAATGTCCAAAGAAGTTAAAATCCCTTTTTTTTATATCCTCAAACAATTATAATTAAGTTCAGTAAATTGTTACAACTGTTACCTTCTGCATTTTTTTAAATTTCATGAATCATAATACTGGAGGCAAATAGCCCAAATTAATTAACCACAATACCTATACTACAACACCAGCAATCTCATATCAGCCCTCCAGAATGTAATTGCGTATTTCAAAAGGAAAAATAGAAAAAATCTGAACAACAAAAAAAGTCACATAATAAAGCTCTTCTGATGCAGATAAAATCAAGCTAGTTATCAGTAATATTAGCAGAGCTCCCACTTAGCATATTAAATTTTTGTATATGTGAATCAACAGTAGTTTCACCCTTAATTAAAGTAGGTATTGCAAAACACTTGGCCCTTTTCTCATTTATTCTTTTTATCTTATTCCATGTCTTTTCTGCTGAAGTATGGTGATTAATACAGCTACAGAAGTTTTGCCAGCATGATTTCTTAGATATTCTAATAACCCCCTGAGCCTGAATATGCTTTTCTTTTATAATCTATCAACTCCTGAAGTTTCAACAAATGTCTTGCCTTATTCAAAGCCTTTCTCCTATCTTCAAATGCTTTATAACAATTTCCTACCAGAGCTCTAGAGGGTTGCTTTTTTTTCTTAAATGTTACAGGAAAAGTACTTGATATATATACCACAAAGTCCCATTACAATCAGTAGCAGGAAACAAAAATCCCCGAAAGAAAGAGCAGAGAAAAAGAGCAATCTTGATTTAGAAAATAGACCCCCCCCCCAGCCAACCCAAACCTTCCTGCTGAAAGCTTTTTATTTGTTTGTTCATTTTTTTCCATTTATATTTATCACAGGGTAGTATCAAAGAGGAGGGATAGTATTTCATCGAAAACATGTTCCAGGTTTCATCTTACACATTTATGATTCTGTGAGCTTTACAAAGAGTGGTATTTAACCATCAGACTGCTTCCAGTGGAAAGAGAATTACAAACATCTTACTGGTCTTATAAGGCATTTGTATTATACTTCTTTTCTTTCATGTCTTCCTCAATGAACTGTTTACAACTTGTTTAACTTCTGATATCTACCATGTGGTTTTCTACACTGTTAGTCATTAGGAAAAGATGTCATATCTATAACATAACTTATCCCAGACATCCTATGTAGATCAGACAAATAAAAGTGCCCGTTTATTTCCACTGAATCCCTATGTAAGGATTCTAATTTGATTAGCTTAGGTGTAAAACTAGAGGAGATAAATACCAGTCTCTGACAACTGCTGCAGAAGTTTCATGCCTTTTTTCCTTCTCAAACTTGTTTTATTTCTTCAGAGACTTTCTTCCCCTCAGCCACTCAGTTTTCCCTGGATTATGATGATTCCTAGCTACCTCTCTAGTAAGAATCAAATTCATGCTAAAAGTTTCCAAACCATTTTTTTTTTCCTCCTCTGATTTTGTTTCTGTTTTATCTTTTTTTTTTATTTTCCCCAGTATGGAATATACTTTATTGTTTTGATGTCTGAAGGGTCTTTCATCAGATCCTTGCATATCACATGAATGGTTTTCCACAAAGCTTTCAGTAATCTTTTCCTTATCATTACTCCATCATTCTTTTCCTTAAACAGCTACTTGTTTTCAACATTGGGTATGATGTTTCCCAGATATTTGTCTCCCCATCCTGTAACAATAAAATCAGTTTCTGTCTCTGCCCTGGGTTTCACCATCCTTTTAGGAATATTTCAACTCAAAACAGTGGTGCTGCCTTCCATGCAGCAATTAGATATGTGTGTAACTTTCCACAAAGCCAGATTATTGTCTATTCAATGTTTTCCTTAAAACATTTCTTAGGTAGTCTCTGATAGACTTCTCAATGATTGAACAGAAGTGGTAGGATTTAATTTCATTCAACTATTGATGTTTACATCTGAGCTAGTTACCCTAAATGTTCTCTACAATCAATGGAGAAAAAAAATTACCGTGTAATTAAAGTGATCTGGTTTTGACAGCTGCCTTAGGATAAGATAAGTCATGTTCTAACAGTTCTTTTTTCTCTTTTTTCACTATAAAAAGATCTTGAGTGACCAGTTCAGATACAGATGTCTACACTGCAGAGAACCCCGTGGTGCTTTATCATAGAGAGCGATACCATCATGTTATTGCCTTCCATTGCTAGACTTCTTTGTGGTAACTGTTGCTGTCACTTGCCTTCGCTTGTAAACTCTTCAGATCAATGTAAAACAGAGGATAGTGGATGACAGGTTATGTTGGGTGTCTATATACAATACTGTATTATATGGTAAAGACTAACTGTAGCAAAAAATATAATAAAAATATTATTATAGTAGAATGGAAAAGAATGAGGAATTTGGAGTATTTTTTGTTTAGTTAGAAGACACTGATGTATTATTGTAACAAGGTTATTGGAAAAGTGTAGGTTAAGAAAAAAATACTCAAATATTGCTGACAAAAGATGACAGAAATGAGCAGATAATAAATATTTTGTTCAAGTGATAGACCACTAACTTTGCAGAATTCTGGGGTTTGGCTTGGAATAAATTAATCTTGATTAATGCTTCATATTTAGAACACATCAGCAGACACGGCAAAAGAATGTTTTTAAGGTGCCCATTGCCTGAATGCCTTCACGAGCATTTAAATTTGATTTCTAAGTTCTTCCTTATTCAGTTAGCACTACAGGTACAACTCCTTTTCTTATCTCAGAGCCTCAAATCCTGCCACAAGTTGTCCACACTCTCATATCTCCAGAGTAGGATTGAAATGATTCTGTCTTTTCATACTGTGCAAATAAAGTCTTCTAGGAATCAGTCTACCACATATTGGTATGTCCTGTTAGGATTATCTCTGCTTACAGTAAGTAAATATGAAAGAAAGGTGCAGAAGGGACAGAAGACCAGAATAAGAAACTACTGTTGATGAATTTTTGGCATTTGAAACACCTATTCAAATATGAAATCCACTTATAATAAAAAAGGAGGGATTACTACCAAAAGCAATCAAATCACGCATTAGTGTCATTATATACACTTAAGTTACAATTAATCATATTCTGATTAGTAGTTTTCCTAAATACTAATAAATTACAACTACAGAATTCTTAATCTAACAGCATGGAGCCCTACAGTTTCTGGAGGGTGACATTTAATTTGCTATAGTCAAAGGATTATAACATTTCTCTAATTCTCAGGTAGAGAGATTTTCATGCAATAAACTTCAGTGTCTTTCTCCACTCCTAGAATTACCAAGTAAATCTCTTTACAAAGAGGATAAACTGATGCATCCAATCATTAATAACAAATGCGTATTTTTTATTAACATAAAATATTTCACACTGAAAAAGAGAATTTGTGAAAGTGAAGTGCAACAAAACACATGAATCCTGTTGCTTCAAAGATCCAGCCTGATGTTTTTAAAAAAGAGTAAATAATCTAGCTGCTAGGTTCCAGTTCATTTCACATACAGTTTGACAGAGGAAAGCAAGATGCAGGATAGAATGGCAGATTTTGAAAACCAAATGAGAAAACATTTCCAGACTTGACATGGAAGGTATAGCTTGTGGGAGAAAATTATCTGGGTAGATTTATTATATATTATATTGCTGAATCTAACTATGATCTTTATGGTAGCAGGGATAATGACCTCCTGTTTAATAAACCCAACAAAAAGACCAGAGACTCAAAACCTCAAGGTCAACGAGAAAGGAAGAAGCTGTCACATTTGACACCAAAGACTGTGTCTTAGACTGGCTGACAATGAGATCAAAAGGGAACACCTGTCCAACAAAAAGCAGTTATTTAGCTGCTTGACAGCAAAAAATATCAGGGAAGTATTTAATCCATGTTTATTATAAAATATATCTTTTGTCAAAACGATACCTGCCTTAATTAACTCCTATTAGAATAGATAAGCTAAAATTGTGTTTTCTTTGTTTTGATAAAATACTCACTTTTCATTGTTTATTTGGTTGATTGTATTGTTTGGTTTGATCTACAATGCTCTATCAAGTCAATTCTGGTGATTTAATATTAATATTTAACAGTATTTGTAGGCACACAGACAAATTGACAGGCAAAAGATCACAAGCTTTATACAAGGTCTTTTTGTTTATCCCTTTGTTAGTAGCTGTAGCCTCAATGCTGGTAAAATCACACATATTAACTATGCTCTGAGACTGATAACAGACAACTGTAGGCAAAAATCAGTATTAATAGTCAAATTGTATAGTATTTATTCCCTAATTGGGATGTTTACAATAAAAGCTTTAATATCTGAGGTAAGCACACTGAACCTTCTGTAGTCGATAAACAGATATAGAAACTTCCAGTGAACTCTCACTGGACCTCTTCTACACAGCACTGTCACATTAAGGTCCAATATCACATCAACTGACCTGAATCCACCTTAACAGTGCAAAGCATAAAATACTGATGCATTTCTTTTCTGAACTCAATCTTATTTTTCAACATCCTTTTGAGACAAGAACTCCAGAACAAAAGAGACCATAGTATCCAGATTTTGATCTCCATAATGCCATTCAAAGAAGTTATTTACTGTAATTTGTTCTTCCAAGAAATTCCCCCTTAGTGTACTCAAGAACTCCCATTTCTCTCTATTAGAGCACCTCATATATATCTTGTACTCTGTCAATCATTGATTAAGAATCTTAGATATTTTAATTTTATCATATACCAGTGCTTTTTAAAATACGAGCTTTTGTCCATGGTTCAGAAGCACCACCTGAGTGATGTCTGCCTTAAATATCTAAATCACACTATGGAAATATCTGATTGATACAATTCATCTGGTCACATTGTCCCACTGATCACAAACTGAATCTAGACATCTACCCACACAGGCAGATACCTACGTTGTGGATGTCTAATTTGTCAGATGAATCCCTCCCTTGATGTCTGGCATTGCATCAATCTTCATTAACATTTCAAAAAAGAATCTTTCGTTGGAGTTTGTCATTTGATCAATATTGAAACTTCCTGCAAGGCTATGATGTTGACAAAATCCCTGATTTATTTCAGAAATTCTTACCACCTCCGCCTGGTTCTTCAAATTGGCAGGCCATTGAGGTTCTCGGGCTTCCAGTACATCTCTTTGAAAGTTCTCAGAAGGGGAGGTGGTTAAGAGCCTTGAAATTTCCAGTTCTTAGCTTCACTTCCAGCACAGCCACAGCTGCTATTTGGGTTGCTGGTTCTGAGGCAGTCAATAGTTTCCTGGAACCGGGAAGGCAGTGGCAATTAACTTTAGCTGGAAGCTTTGAAGTATCTTGACTTTGTTCTGAATCAGAATAAAATTATATTACAAAGATCGAATTTCTAGTCCTCTTAAACATGGAATTGCTAATCATGTCAAAGCTCTATTTAAAATGCAATTTGTTCAGATGAGCTTAATTTAGTACATGATCAAATATGCTTGTATAACTAATCTACCCTCTTCTTTATATACTTCTCCTCCAACATTTATATAAAATTTACCAACAAATATTTTATTATTTATTTCAAAAGTATTGATAAAAATATTGATCCAGTTAGTTTCCAATATAACATGAATCTGTACATAATCATAATAGATGCTCTCAAAACACAATAATTTCTAAATGAAAGCTTGTGATCTAACATTAAAACAGCTTTGTTTGTTGGTTTTAGTGCATTTATTCTAGGCTGCATTGATTTTGTGTAGCAATACTCTTGTTATCAGAATTTTCAGGCTGGACTCAGTATGATGACTGACTTACAGAATTAATTATATTATGGCAATACCATTGACTGCACTATGGCAAGAACTATGGAACTTAACTTATAAGTATGAAATTCAAGTTTGTTCATTACTCATAACAGTGATGCACCTGGGTATCAAGCCTGTGCCTGTGTGTCCGCCTTAATTAGTCATTAATTCCCTGGCTGGTCAGGAAGTCCTCTGCTAGTCATTCTCCTAGACGAGACAATGCACTGGCTTGAAACCTGGTGACTAAGTGACTGAACCCCCAGCCACCTTCACAACCAAGTATTTAACTTATCAGTGCAGGAGAACTTCTTGTGGGACTTTTAGACTGTCCTGAAGATTCTCTCCAGGCAGTTCCTGTTGTGCCTAAACCAAGTAGTATTCTTAAAAGTGTCGATTGACATCCTGGGTGGAGAATCTGGCCCCTGTGGACCCCTCCTCTCAGGTGCTTTCTACTGCAAATTGTTCAGGTTGTGAACAGATAAGACATTTGTAAATGGTCAGTAGAAACTGTTCCTGCAGATGCAGAAATTGTCACATAGGACAGTTTCTTGTACTTTGCTAAGACAAGTAAGAGACTTCTTGAATGTAGATTAAGATATTCAACAGTGATGGGTCATGCACGTTCTGGCGTAGTAGGACTACAGTCCAGCTGGATTTTCAGGCATGAGCAGAAGAGCAAGTCCTGGATAAGTCACCCATTCCAGCTGAAGGGGCTGTTGTAAGGACCCTCACATGAACTCTTGTCACCATCCAGACAGCAACCGACCATCCTGTTAGAGAGATTTGATTTCCAATATGGGCCTTACCCTATTCCAAGATACCAACAATTATTTCTTTTAGCAAATCCTCTTTCTGTGTCAGCACAGGAACATCAAAAAATGTCATTAAAAAGAAATTGCTTCTCCAGATTTATTTTAAATCAAAAATTCTATATATACATCCATATTCATTAATATATAGATGCATAATCATTAACATTCCATTAACACTCCTTGATTACTTGCTCATTCTAGCCTTTAGCCTTTCCTGGCATTTTTCCAGGATTGTTGTTAGGAGTGAGTGGCTCACAGTTATCCAAATCAGCCTGTTTGCCTTTTATAGAAATAATGACGTGACACACTATTTTCAAATCGGAAATCCCCCCAAATCCCATGATTTGTAGAACATTAACTCCTAATCATTTACAGAGCTCCACAGATACTGCTTGAATTCAAGCAACTGCCCAGAAGTTGTGTGTTTGCATCACACTGTTTCTGTATCAGCCCTGGCTTCTGTACAGGACGGAATCAAGTGAAGGGTTTGTTTGGAAAGTTTGTAAGCATTTTAAGGCAAGAACCAGTGCATTTGTTCTTCATTTGTACCAAACAACAACAACAACAACAAAATAGTGGTGTCCTGCTTGAAACCTGGGCTTTGTTTGTATAAAAATAAGTTACAACAATAATGAAAATAATTTTGAAGAAGATTAAAAGGGAACCCCAAATCCCCACATTTTGATAAACGAATACCAGTTTAAGCCCATTTCCTAAAACAAAACAAACTGAATTTCTCTGAACAATAATAATAATAATAATAATAAAGTAATAAAAGGATTTTATATTGCAGCTAAACTGAAAGTGAAAAGTATTCAAAGGATTTTTTAATGAAAGAAAAAGGGCAACCCAAAAGCTTTGAGAACCCATCAGAAGAAACTCTTTTGTGACATTCAATTATTATTAAAAAGTATTCAGCCTTCTAAATTTGAATCTCATAATCCTGGAATGAGATAAGATGCTGCTTCTCTTGAGCCTGCAGGAACAGAAATCTGAATGAGTATCATAGAAACTAATAAGCTTAAACCAAAGAAGTAATCAATGTAATATTGATTCAAATTGGAAATCTCACTGGAAACCAGAAAAGGTTTGCAAAGGTATGGTTTCTGTATCTGGTTCCCTAAAAATCTGCTTATTACAAATAAGAAAGCTTGCCGGTAAACCAGAAATACTTTCTAAATTCCCTTTTTCCCTTTTGTTACTAAAACCAATGATTGTGGCCTCCGGTGTTACCAGGTTTGGTCTAAACAAAACCCATTTTTGAAAACCTAAGAGAGTAGTATTTCACCTTACTATAAAGATTAATAGTCTTAGGCCAGGCTCACTACAAAGGGAATTTAAAAAACAAGTTTCAAAGCTTATAAGCTTTTTGCTAAAATCAATCCAATCAATTACTACAATTTAGTGCTGATCAGTTTTCAACACCAAAGAAAATTGTCTCATCAATCTATAGGATTAGTGGTCTGTAATGAAAATGTGACTGGCATAACACTAAATCCGTTGTCCAGAAACTGATTTCTACTTTTCTCTCTTCTACTGTACTGTAGATGATGCTAATTAATCCGAAACCCTTGTAGGACTATTGCTGTGATCAGTAATGACCAATTAATGATGACTAACTCTCTCATTGGCTGTGACATGGGGTCCCATTATGCAGAAAACACATCATGGGGCCTTCACTGATCTTCTTTTCAATGACAACTGCATGATATGTGATAATTCCAGTGTTGTCTGTCTCCCAAAATGCTCCCTTAAATAAAAGGTATAACTGTTAAGTATGAGAACATGATAAATGATGTATAGAGTAAAATCTGCCTTAAATGTCGAGTGTTCATATCTCTGATTTGTTATGTGTATGCACAAATTTGTTTAGCATAGTATCGTAGTTATTGAATTACTATCTGGGTTTCAAATTGAGGTCTTATTGAAATAGTATTTCTACATGGTTTTCTCCATGTAAAAATATAAGGACATACTACATGTCCTTGAATTTGTCTTTCTGAAAGGACATTTACCTTACTCCAGTATAGAGATGGAGAATGATGCAGTAAGGAAGGTTGCTAAGGGAGTTTAGGCAGATCTCCTAGCTATCATGACACTATGAGATAGAAATAATCTGGGGAAAAAAGAAAAAAAAAAACCCAGAAGAAAAATCATTAACTGTACATGGATAACTTATTAGAGGAGCTGCCCACAAGCACAGCTCTCTGTAAACAACCAACTCACAGAGGAAGAAAAAGAAGGAGGAACTGGAGGAAGCTGTTGTAAAATTAATTATAGGGATCTAGGGTGTATATCAGAAGAAATCTATGGTGTGTATGATGGAAATATAGAAAAGAATAAAATACAGGTTAATCAGAATTAAATAACTACTCACCTATGGGACAGCTGGGTTTGTTACTATGCCCAATATTGTGTGGTTTTTCTGGGGAAAAAAAAAGTCAAATTGACTGAGTTTCAGTTTAGGCACTGCATTTATGGCCCCAAGGAGAACCGGAGTAGTCTGGGTTTCACCACACCTCAAGTTCCTTAGGTTTTCTCAGGATCAGGGAGTGTTCTGTGATGCAAATATTCAGCTCGGCAGAATGCTCTGTGTTTCATCTCATTATTTTCCTATATTAGGATACAGGTTTTCCCCACACTTTTCCTTTTCAAAGAACCAGCCTGAAATTAGGCTTTAGGTATTTAATACAAGTAAGCAGGAAAATTACACTTAAAAAATGTATATGATATTGCAATATCTTACAAACATAATAGAAATGCAGTTTCCATTAAAACCATGCACATAATGAATATAAATATAAAGACAACAAATGTAACAGTATCTAGTGACAGCAATACTGAATATGTCCATAATGGTTGAGTTTTCTTTGTTAATCATTCTTTTTGAGTATCAGGCTTTGAGCATGTAAATTCCCAGTAACATTGCCTGACCATAGGGCATTTTATGCAAAGAAGAAACTAAATTTGAGTGCTTGCCCTTCATACTGGAAAGAGGAAAGCTTCTGTAGTTTGTTCCTTACACTTTTAAAGATTAGATATTTTTGTAATGCATTTCATTAACATGTCCTTGGAGAGAAAGATCATAGTGATTAGAACGTTAAAGAAGAATCTTACTGAAAAGAAGGGTGTATTAAATATGAACAAATAAGTTAGAGCCATAATAGCTGTAACCCCCTATCAGCTCTATGCAGTTAGACCTTTGGGTTTTAGACAAATTTAACAAATGAAGTGCAACCTGAGGATGTCACAGTGTAAGACCACAAATTCTTTGAAATCTGAGAAAGTCTGGGGCTGCCAAACTATGCAAGATATATAAACCCACTAATATGAAGATGATCTTGGCACTGCCTATAGTTGCAGGGCTTTATTTTCATTCTTAAAAACAGAAAGTCATTTTCGCAGACACTGAGGAACTGTATCAAGCAAATTTACACTCCAAGACTTTTTAAAATTTCCCTTTGCCATAAATTATCTTCTGCACATTTTCTGGCTGGACTGCTTGGATCTAGGGATAAAAACAAAGGACTTAAGCAGCAACCAAGACAAAAAAATAGGCCAATTTTAATAATTAAATGAATTAGACCTCACTCACCCCATGAAGGGAAAAAAGGGGTTTTCATGAAGAGGAAACCACAGCTTCTTTTATTTATTCCTGGGGAGCTGTGTGATATGACTGTCAGAATGTGGTCAAACTTCACGGCTACTGCTGTCTTTCTGCCAAGAGACAATCTGCCTTTGGGGGCACTCATGACAGAGCCTGGTTCAAAAAAATTCATATTAAAAAAAAATCAGCTTCAATAAAATAAATTACCTGCCGGCTAATTGCACAGGCAGCAGTTAATTTAACAGCATTTTATTTCTGATCCTGAACCACTTCCATATAGTGGTTCATATCAGTGTCACACAGCTGAATTTCAAGAAGAACACTTGCAACACAATGAACCACCTGGTAAACCCTGAAAAACACTGAAAGACATTTTCAAGAACAGTTCAGGTGATGGTTTGTGAGTGTTTTGCTGTAGCAACTCACACCTTGACATGATAATAAGAGTCAATAGAGGAAAGAAGGGAGTCTCTGAGATTTTATGATTTTAGACCCTCTTGGCAGTGAAGCTAAACATGCTTTTAAAATCTTTTCTTTATCCTGCTGATGTCAGTCAGGTTAAAAATAATGAGATTTCACACTGAAGGAACAGTGCGTGTCCATTCCCTGTCCTTGCTTTTCTTAAAGAAGCACAGACAAGAGGTGTTTATGCATGGGGTAAAATAGATTTATTTATTTTTTAAATATCATCGTAAAAGCCACACAGGAGACAATTTATGGGTAATTAAACTTCTGAGCAATGGAGATGATTTTTTTTAAGCTGCTGTTGGGGACTGAAACATGACCCTGGACTGAACAGAAACATGAAGTGTAAACGGACTTATAAATAAACACTAAAGCTCTTCATCTTCTCCATGTAATCAGTGGGCATATTGACATTTGGGGTCAGTGGCAATATTTGCATGAATAACTAATTTCCTACATTCTGTTTTGGTCACACATCTCCCAAGTTGAAGTGCTGATTACAACAAGTACAGCAAAGACAACTGCATTGTTGTGGCTCCAATAATCTGTATGTAAGGTCAAGTAAGCTGAAAACCAAAACTACCAAGTATGTATAACAATTGTTTCAATTTTCTAAATGTCAAGGATGAAGATTTTCAACCCAGGCATTTTCAGGTGATGACCCTGCAAAAAGGCCATATAGTTAATATCCTATAACCTATCCAGTAACTCTAGTACATTTAGGAGGCCCAAATTCATAAGAAGATCTAAAACCATTCACCCTAGTGAAAAAGGTCCCGAGAGCTTGATGTACATAGTTCTGAAAGTGACAATTCACTAGATCGAATTTAGGTGTCTCAAGTTCCTTCAGCATTAAATAGCAAGAATTTTGTGCCTCAGAATGCCCCAGAATTAATCTGTATGCTAAACAAGGAACCCCAAAACTGTAAGAAATAAAAAATAAAAAGAGTGTCTCTTCCAGAACATGTTATTATCCTGAGCTGTAAAGGTGGGCATTCAGAGGAAAGTGACGGACTGTGTTATTTCATACTTACTCATAATAGCTGCAGGGTTATAAAGTTCATCTGGGAAGCAGAAGATCTGGTGTACCCTCAGAGATGGTCATAACCCATAGTTTCTACATTTTGAATGTTACTGAAAACCATCAGGCTAAGAAATAGCCTGGATATTCTTTGCTGCTGGGTAGAGGCTGGGCCACTGCCTAGAGAACAGTGGAGGATGCATGGGTCCAGAGGGAGACAGCACTGAGAGGGAGCTTGTCCTTGTAGCCCACTAATGAGTGATGCCTTTAAGAAAAAGCAATTTTCTACTTTGAACCAAGAGTCATAAGGAGCAGCCTGCCAAGGGTCCTGCCTACACAGCTAAATAAAAGCAGGCCAAGAAGTTGGCTCAAGGGCTCGGTCCCTTCCTGCCTAGGCTGCCAAAGTCTTGGCCACCTCTCTCCCCACTTGGCAGCATTCCATTTGGCTGTGCCAACATTTTTCCAGTTCAAAGCAGGGGCCGCTGCTGAGGGATGAAACTGTGCTAGATTTGGCTCCTGTGCTGGATTTGGCTCCAACTGCAGTCCTCCAACTCTGTCCCAGAAGCTTTTGCATTTGCAGCCATCCCTACATGATATCCATCCATGTCCCCAACTACAATGTTTCGCATCTTTAAATAATTTCTCTTGTGTACTGCACATAAGCTCTCATAGTATATTTGGAGGTGGGAAACAGAAAATTATTCTGTTTTCATGTCACATGTGCATCATATGGGGTCCAGAGTGGGCTGGTTGGTGACGCGGCTACGGCCAGTCTGCTTTAGATGGTGCTCGCTATAAGCAGTTTGGACATGAACTTAAACATGATTCATGTCACTTGTCTCTTCTATTTAGCAGTACACATGTAGCAAAAGATCCCTTTGCTTCTTGGGCAAGTTCTTTCATTGTTTATTCATTTGTTTCCTTTTTTTCTCTAATAAAAATGCAGCAGCTCTGCAGTTTACTAATTTGCAATTTTTCATCATCATCCATTAAGAACAGCACATTGTACTAGCAATGGAGCAGCTGAGTGACAAACAAAAGTGTCTAACTGAAAACAGAGGGACAGGAAGAAAATGAGCATTGTGGAGCAGCAGCTAACAGCAGCTGCCGTGAAGGTGGAACTCTGAGGAATGCCATACGTGACGGGAAGAATTTTAAATTAGGCCTTGTAATTTTGGATGGTTTGTGAAATCCCTAAACCAGTAAAAAAGTACAGTGGGAATTACAGCCACAAACTGGAAAAAGATAATTCTAATCCAGATCTGTTCCTATTTGGACTTGTTAAAAAAATGTAAGAATTCCGCAGAATGAAGCAAGATGCTGGAAGAAAGACAAGACAATGTTAACAACAAACTGACTAAAATGAGAAATACAGATCACAGAAGCAGAAGCACATGAAAGAAAAAACGCTTTAAAAGGAGAAATCTGTGTCCAAACGGAACAGTATGAGTGACTGATTAAGCTGGGCAAAAGAATCACTGACCTAAACATTGTCCAGCTGCTCAGCAAAACTGTTGTATTTGAACAGAAAATCGTACAAAAACTGTACACAAATATTATGACTATCCAAAAAGAACCAAAATACACATATGGCATGAAATTTTTATGAGTTGTTTATACAGAGTATGAAAACATTTAAGAAACAGCTAAAGTAGCACCTTGAGTGCAAGGGAAACCTTTAATAAGTTAATCATTTCAGACTATATGAAAATATTATAATAGTCCTACTGGAAGATGTAAGAAGGGACAGCCTTTTCACAGTTATATTTGTTAGCTAATTACCATCATATTTGACCTCGGTAAAAAGCCAGTAACGAGCTATATGATTTTATCCCATTTGGCTGTTAATACAAAGATTCTGTGAACTTTCATACTGATATAAATGAAAGTTCAGTACACGGACACACTTCACAATGAAATGTGCACCTTGAGTCACCCAGGGCAAAGCAAAGGAAGAATTTTACCATTGCTGAGTAAAGGAATTGCTGGCTGGTGAGTCTGGTACATGAGAAGGTACCTGGTCTGAATAAGTGGTATTATGTATCTCCTGAGAGGTAATACAGTCCTTAAATCAGTAAAAAAAGTGTCAAGCCTGCCTCTGAGTAAGGAAGAAATAATTATAAAGAGGAAGTATTAATAAGAAAGATTAAATATACCTAGATTTCCTGGAAAGTTCAGCTGTGGTGAACAGCTACAAAATGAACGTACTCCATACGTGTACTCAGTAAGTGCAACCTGAGACATAAAGTAACCTGGGGGAGGAATTCTCGATTGGATGACTGTCAGGAAAACATTTGCAGCAAACTAGCTGATTTCAGAGAGAAAGAGTCTTTTCATTTTAAATTTGAGATAAAAAGATCAAGATGAATTTTTCCTTCTATTTTTTTCATTGTCTTCTGTAAGTGTTTAAAATATTTTTTCTCATTTTATGTATAGCAAATACATATTTTTATTTGCATTTCACCTTGGCTTTAATTGCGCTAAGGGCGATTTCAAGACAAGTGGGTGGTAGAGTTCATTCCTTGGGAGTGGGTTTTCAAACAAACAAGGTGTGGAAATACTTCAACAAATGCCCAACTCATAACAGCATTCCTCAGAGTACTGCAAATAAGCAGGTTGTGTCCCCCCAACAGTTGTATAGCAATCAAGAGAAGCATCCTCTATGGGTTGGTAAAAAACACAAGGGCTCTCTGAAATGCTGTAAAATAGGAAGAAGCACGCTTGCAAAGGTTCTTAGAAATGCTGTAATAAAAGATTGTCGGTAAGTTCATGGTGCAAGTGGAAAGGAGCCAGGCTTGTGAGAGGCTTGCCTAAGTGGGAACATTGTTGGGAACAAAAATTGAAGAGGCAATTAACTGACTTTGAAATAAGAGAAAGCCTTTGCTTCTGTAAATCAGGTAAAAGGCAATACAATCTTTTCATGTGTTAATTTCTTACATGGAAATAAGATCATTCTTGGAGATGAGCATGTTATGAGATGGTTTGTTTTTTTCCCCCCCCCTGTTTTAAAACAAAAGACTTCGTCACGGATGCCTGGATAGGAGACTTGATTTTTTTAACGTCATTTGAACCCTAAAGATGCTGTAAACATAGAAGTGATGTATAAAGAAATAAATTAGTGTCCAGCACAAGGCAACACAAATCTTTTGTGGAACTTGTAAAACAATCTATAGTACAACTGATTTAGCCCATGGTATAGTATGTATGAGGAATGGTTCTTCAGAATTTTTCCTAAGGTCTTGCCTTTAATAAATATTGATAATCTTTTTCTGCCAAATGAAAGTAATTTTAAACACAAAAGGAAAAGAGTTACTAATCTTCTATGAAAATTTGGCTCTGTAAGATGTTTTCTTTGGTTCCAATAATAATGCATGTTTAATCTGCTGCTTAATTTATTTTTACTCTTAAAAATCGATTTTAGCAGAAGTGATAGTTATTAGCTTGTCTCACTGGCTGATATATAAGAACATAAAAAGAAGAAAAGAGACCGAAAGGAGGATTTGTTGTTTCATAAGAAATTTTGAAAGAAACTGATGCCCAGTGAAGAAAGAAACTGTTAAAAGACTGAAAGTTTCACTTTTTCAGTCTCAGAATAAGAAAAGTTTCACAATCTCAAGGTTTTTCAATATGAAAAACTTATTCTGTTCAACTCTAACTGGAAAGCTAAAAATGCATGCAAAGTATTACCATTATTTTAATAACAATAAAAAGTCCAGATAATTTTACATGTATTCAGATTTTTAATTGAAAAAGAATACATCTTCATTCTGTGATCAAACATATCTCTACATTAAAGAGCATATTTCTGAGTTATGTTCAAAGGATACTAAACTAAAGGTTTCCTTCTGGTTGAACACACCGAGTGATATAGCACATCGTCATAGCAGAGAAGGATAAGGACAATTTCAAAGATGTGTGTTTTCATTGCATTTATTTACAACTGCAATATTTCCAATGGAATACAGCCAGACCTTTTCTTTATTAAAAACTAAAATTAATGAAACCAGTTATCAAAGATAATTTCTGGAAGAAATTATCAAAATGAATTAACAAAAGAAGAGAATTTGTTTGGTTTGTTTTTGGTTTTTTTTCTGGAACTTATCAAACATTCTAAACTGAGTACCTTGGGATCATCGAATCAAACTCCTAACTGAGCACTGACCAAGTCACAGATTACTTTTTCAAACAAGAAATTAATTTTTGCATTTTTTTCTCACAATTCCATTTTTACAGGCTTTTTAAAAAAAATTCTCTTTCCATCTGAAGTTTTCATTTTTTATTTTTTCTGCATTTGTTCTTTCCTGGTTCTTTTACAGTATTTATCAGTAAAAGACTTCCTTTTCCTTGAAGCCCCCTGAACAGGGAAAAAATTTCTGTGCTTAAGGTCTCCTTGTAGAAGTCTTACTGTTCTCATAGTTCTTATTAATTTCCTCTTTAGTCTGTATAAAAGAGGTGGAACACAGTTGTTTATCACCATTTTGTGTGCTTCCATGACAGTGAAGGTCAAATCTGCATTGCATTATGATTGGCACAGATTGGGCTCTCTGCCTTCTCAATATTGTGCAATTAAAGGCAAAACCTTCATGTTCTTTCTGATAAAATATACTGTATACTTATCTGGGCTTTGAGAAGAGGATTTAAGAGCTCAGGAGAAAAGGGTGAAGTTATGGGCCTACCACTTTTTCCAATTGCTGCCTCATTGCTGAATCTTGATGACACAGAAGAGCAAAGAAACTGTAACACAGAAATATTCTTTTAAGAGAGATCTAATAGCATGGAAATTACATGCTTTAAAAATAGTATCAGCAAAACTTTTACATATTATAACACTTAGTCTGACATTAACTAAATTGTTTTAGAACAAACATCCTCAAAGATTAACTTTGAAAATTACCTGTTACCCTTTTTTCTTCAGCTCTGAGTTGAACTCCAGCAGTTTTCCAGTTACCGCAAGCATCAAATTCTGTATTTTTATTTCTTTCAAAATATACAGAGTACTGCTCTTCAAACCAGTTGTGTGTTGCATTACTAGTGTTTTTAAGATCACAACTTGATGTTTTCAGGTGTTTCTGCAATTTTCTGATCCTCTTTGAAAGAACACTGGAGTGAGTCAGAGATATGGAGGATCACAGATTGAAATTCTTTCATCTATATCAGATTTCACAAGGCATGTATAATACTTGAGTAGACCTCCTGGCACTCTGATGAAGAAGTAAGGTTAGTCCCATTTTACATGAAGAAATGAAGCTTGAGGACACATATGAAGAGACTCAACAGCTGACTGGTGGTTACAGATTAAGAACCAGACGCTCATTGACCTCTTTACACTGTGTGAAAGGAGCCATAAAAATCCCAGCTGGACTCAGGAAGGATTTCCCTGATCCTGCAGTTATGGCAGTGATGCGACAGCTTGCTGAGAAGCCAGCTACCAGGATAAATGCCTGAACCAGAGAAGCAAACTGAGCACACCTATAGCTGGAAAGGTGATGCTTCCGTGCACCCTGTGTCCTGGGAAGAGCAGCAGAGTCGTGGGTGCATCTCCACCATCGGATGCAGAGGACCGCATGGCAGTTCTGTCTTCACAGGGTGGCTTTGATCTGGAAACTAGGCTTAGTCTTGCCTACCCAAATCATGTTGCTTCTGACCAAAAATGTATGCATGAAATTTGTCTGTTTCAGAGCCACAGGAAGCAGGGACGCAAAGAAGAGGTAAAAAAGTGCTGGGTTTTATTAAATCCAATTGTTTATGGATTGGGGTAAACATTACGAGAATGTCAACCCTGCTCCTGTAAATGACAGTACTGGCCCTCCAGCCCATTTTTCTTGTCTGGGGTTTTTCAAGCAGAATCCCAAACAGACCAAACGGAACATCACTTCTAGCACTTTCCAGGGAATATAACAAAGAATGGAGCAGAATAAATGAATCTGCCAACAGTTGGCCACCTGTATCCACTGAGGTTAAAAGACTGCTTTCAAGCTTAAATTTCAGGTGTATAAAGTCTCCTTTTTACCTTCTGACCTGCCCATCACTATACATTTCACAGGGTGCCTCATTAGGCTGCAGAGCTGCTCAAAGTAGCCCATGTGGAAAATGCTGCTCAGACTACATTAACAAATGTGCAGGGTTTTTTCCTCCAGGAGTGGCACCTATCCCAAGGGCTCCATTACCCAGGTCTCCTTGGCTGTGTGGAAATAATTAATTTCACTTGAGTGGCTTTTATTTAGAGCAATGTTCAGCTGAAGATATTTTGGTTTCAAGGCTGAATTTCCTGGGTTTGATTATTGTGCAAAAATGGATCTACTGTGTTTTAAATGGAAGACATAGTTATAAAAGCCTTCTGTCCATTAATTCCAAGTTGCTGTGCTGGCATCAATTGTGTATTGATCTACTGAAGAGATTGCAGTTTCCTCTAGTTTTCTTTTCTTCTCAGGCATCCTGAGATCCCTCTATGGTTTAGTAGACAAAAACATAATCTTACTCTGTTTGTGTGTCTGTCTTATTCCTCTGTTAAATATTTAGTGTGTGATGATAAGAGAGGGGAGGCACAGAAAAAAAAATCTGAAATTAGTATTCCAACAGTTTACTGGAGAAGAAAAGACTAAAGTATCAGTTAAGGGAAAAAAATCATAGACTTTTATAATCACATATTTTTGCTTATCTCTTTAGTAAATAATTTTGATAAAATCAAATAATAGACTTGAGTGCATTTCAATTTTTTTCATGCGGAATTACTTGGAAGTAATGATATTAAGTTATCTTCATGTTACCTCTCTGATATAGACACCCTGAACCTGTGAAAAGTAATACACTGATTTTGATTTGCATATTTTCAATCAGATATTTAGTTTCATCTTGACCAAATGTAAAGGTGCATTGGTCATCCTCAGCTCTTTTCAGTGAAAGGAAATGAGCAGGTCCTTCTCATTACCACATGCCCTGCTGTATTTTAAGATAACCACCTTGAGATGTCATCTCAATGGAAGACTCAAATGTAACTTCTTCCAGAGCGTCCCAGAGATCTCATCAGGAGAGGTCCACAGAGGACAAGAGGTCTATTTTATCACTGAACAAGCAATCACACAAGCTCATATTGAGGCATCTACCTTTTTGGGACTGGGCAATGAAGTATGCTGTCAAACGAGCTAATTTTTCTGTTTGTGTCTTACACAATCTCACTTTACCTGATGAGCTGTTAGAGGAAAAAGCAATCATTTCATGGCTGAAGAGAAGGAGCAATGTGAACAGATTCACTAGGTGACTTCACAAATACTGTGTCCTTACTAGAAAAAAAGTTGATCATACCAATATTAGCAAAATTAGGGATCAACAGTCTGCAAAAGCAGTTGGTGACACAGGAATGAAAGGAAGGACAAGCTTCATTTTTTAAGATATTCATTATTAAATAACAGAAATGAAAAAAGAATATGGCAAATGAATCAAGAGTAGAACTTACGGCCAGTCCTTGCAGCTATGGAAACACTGACAGATCTGAAACTGCAAGATTTAGTGCTTTCTACACATATGCAGTAGCCATTTTGAGGTGTCTAGGAAAATGATATATCGTGACTGTTGTAGTGGGATGGTATACTATTTTTAGAAGTCATTTTTCTGCAGTTCTGGTAAATATTAGAAATTGCTTGGGCATATGTTGGTGCATTTGCCTCTGCCCTTCCAGGTACATGCAGTGATCAGTTGTCTTCTCCAGGTGTCATACAGACTGTTAGAGCAGAGCGCTGGCACTGTGACATCCAAGAATAAGCCTTTGTGTTGATGTTGTATACCTGATTCCAGTCTCGTAATACTTAGAAAGTCTTACTATCTGGAGTAGATAACCTGCAGCTAGTACCACCATCCTGTGATAATCAGGAACATTTTAAATTGCATATCCTATAAGTAAAGAAAACAACAGATTATTACCCAACCTTCTGTCTTCTGCAACATGGTGTAAATATCACCTGTGGGTCTTGACTGAGAGGTTACAGAGGGCAGTTCCAAGGACTGTGTTGTTTTACGGGATGGCTCTTCTCTAGGAGTGTGGGTGAAAATTACTGTCTGTGTACCAGCTCAGGCAGAAAGTAATTAAGCTGTCTCTAGATACTGCTTGGACTTGCCTGGCCTTCAGCTTTGCTAAAACTATATGCTGAAAATCAGATTAGCTGAGAAACTTTATAGAAGTTGACTGGTGCCGTTGCTGCATCTGTTGACAATGCCAATGTTGCTAGATATATCTAAAAAGTTTTCTACTCCTGAATGGCTAATAATGTAACCTCAGCACTCCTTAAATCAGTAAGATCTGCTAAGCTCCCAGAAGACAGCTACTTGAGAAGTTAGCGCACTTTATCCCACTCTAGATGTACCTGATCGAAGCTGGGTATTCCTATTTGATGTAGCTGAAGCTGTTCAAACAATGATCAGATATGATTAGGCATCTGGAGCACATGATGCAATCCCCTTTTATGGGTCCACGAAGTCAGCTCTCCGCAGCAATGCCAACAGAGAGCTAAGAGCCCCATCCCCTCGACTACTGAATTGCCTAAAATTCTGGATTTCGAGATAGCTGTAGGATGTTCTTGACGCAGCACTGCATCAAGTCGCAAAAAATGAACGAGGGAGGGTGGACGTTCAGGCGAGTGCCAGCTCAAAGCGATGGGTCTGCGTAGCCCAGGATGGCAGCACGCAAAGATGCTGACGGCAGCATCAGCCTGTCAGCTGGGCTTGTTCTGTTGGGCTCGGTGCTGCACCGGGGGGGCTGTGCTGTTTCTGATTCTCTGCCAGGTTTAGTCATCAGTAGCTCAGATCTCTGCTGTGATACTCAAATGCACTAAGAGTGTCAAACTCATCGTTCTCTCTGTCTTGAAAAGACTTCCTGAGGGTAAAATTGGGGAAAATCAGTCTGTGTCTAGCAGTTTGTTTTGTTCAGGGGACGTGTTTCACTACCTGCAGGACTCTGGGATTTTCAGCAAGTAGAAAGTAAGTCAGCAGTCTCCAACAGATGCCATGAATACGTGGGGTGAGCATCTCCCAGCAGCTCTTCTAAAAGAGCTCATGTGTCTAGGTCTGATCGTGTGCCAGGAAAGAGCAATTACATTTAAAACTCCCAGATCACGAGTCACTTCACGTCTAGCACTTCTGCAGAGCACCCTGAGATGAGACCCATGAGAGTGCCTTGAGTGAAAACGGGGATATCCTATGGACTAGGCCATAAGCACGCACAAACTCTGCCGTGACTTCAGTTAGGGGGACTTCATTCCTTCTATCTGGCGGTAGTGTGACGTACACACACTTGGAAAAAAATGAGCAAACTTAGGTATGCCAAGTATCGCAGTTTCTCAGTAAGATCACACGTATTTCTGTGACACCAGATGGGAGGAAAACCACAAGATTACACTGAAAATTACGGTAGTGCCAGAAGCATCTCCATGCTGTGAAGAGGACTCTTATTATAAATAGTATGAAGTATATACAGTGAAACTCCAAGATCTGCTAACTAGATAAATCATTAGTTCTCATCATTAGGTAAAACTGGGACATGTTGATTGACATGGCTAGAGGGGAACAGCATGGAAACCGATGAGGAAGGTTTACTTGCTTTTCATGGAAGTGAGACCTCTCTCATTTATGCTTGCAGAAGGCACTGAAAGCTAACAATGCAAGCGGCAATTTGAAATGTACATTGTAATGATTACAGCGTTGCATTTTCTGATTTTCTGGTAATAGATCCCTTCAGTTTCCTTCAAAACAGATACTCTGATATATGGTGAATATAGGGTGCAATAGGTCAACCCGCAGAAATCTGTCAAATGAATTCATGGTCATAATGTTATATAATAATATTTAAATATATTTTGTTTACACCTCTTTTAGGGATATAGGATTTTCTTTACGGTTCTGTGGTGCAAGGCTAAGGCAAAAATGATAAATGGTAAGAATTTTATCTGAAATTCTGAGTCCATGATTTTGCTATTAATGCTATGGAGATTTTTCTCTTTAAATGAAAGCATGTTCATGTATTTTTTCAATCTGTTAAGAAAAATGTTCTATATTGACTGCTTATATGAAGTAAATAGTACACAAAAAGCTAAAGATTGAAAAAAAATTCCATCTTAATTATTTATTATTCTATTTACAGTCTGAGAACAAATATCTTGAAAAACATTAATTGTAATTTAACAGAGTTGCTAGAAGTCCTATCCTCAAAGCATTGTATTTATTAACCATATCTGCCTTTAGCTTCTTCAGGCCACAGTAATAGTAACATATCTGTCATCTACCTCAAAGAAACATTCTGAGGATTAATCATTTTATTCTAGATTTCAAACAGCAGCCTACAGTCAGCTTCTGAAATTTATATTTAGGTATTCCCCAGTTTTCAGTTCCTGATAACGCTAGACAATCTGTTAATTTAAAAAAAAATTAAGTTCTTCTTAAAATAGTTTTGCTACTTGAAAAGCTATATGAGGCTGCAAACACTGTGGGTTGTAAATGCTTGAAGAGTTTTGTATTTGTTATTAATGGTTTTCTCTGGTGGGAAGAAGAGTAGATATCCATATTACTTCAGGATGTGCAGAAATACACATTTTTACTGTAAGCACAAGGAAAATCAGAGGCATACATTTTTGGTTTACTATTTGTTTACATGACTACATGAAAAGATGTTTCCAATTTGATGAATGAATATTTAGCATCAGACTAGACTCATAAACTTTCCATTAATCCATATGACAACACTTCATTATAGCATCAGACTGTGTCTGAAGCTGTAGCTGTAAAAGAAGGTAAAGTCACTTACATTTCATACAAAAAGTGCATTTCCATAGAGTAAATTAAAACACTAAAATATGAGCTTGCCGTAGTTACTTTTTCCAGGCATATTTCCACCTCACCTTCGTTTGACATTTTTTGACATTATTTTTTGACATCTCGGTCTGACACTCCGTGGAGGAATTAACACTGAAAGAAACATCATAGTCACTCACCATCAAACCAAAGTCACTCAACATAGATGACCCAGACACCTTAGGCAAAAAGTATGAAATACCTTGTCATGAAAAATTCATTTCTGTGAAGAACATTATACAAAACAACATTTCTATGCCTTCTACCATGGATTTTACTTTGAATAAGGTAATAGGGATTTACAAAGGTGAAAGTTTCAAACTCAATTCTACCATGTACAAATGGTATGTTAAGGGCATGGACATGGTTACGTACTTTTTCTTCCTAAAGACCTTGTCAGTTTCTGCCACTTTTATCACTATGCATTACTCTGCAGAGTGGTAATGCATGGTATTTGTATATATCATAAATTTTAATATATTTGTATTTATCATATAGAATGGTCTATTAGAAGGCAGAACTAAAATAGATAGAGAACCTATTTTGCATCTATGATAATGAAAAATTTTGCAGATACTATTAGCTAAATTTTTTTCATTGTTTTTTTCCCTTTGTTTTTCATCCCTTTGTTATTAAATTTTTGTTTGATAAGTAACTAACTAACTGCAAGGACAGCTTTCTGACATTATCCTCCATATTGACTAGTGATAATTTCTGCTAGCTACCAGCTGTAAAAATGTAATCAGAACCATACTTTTTTGGTGGCACTCAGTAAAAAAGGAAAGACAATCTTATTCTGAATAGCATGACAACTTTATCGGTTAAATAATGATGACTTCTGAGGAATAATTTTGTTTGCACTTCTTACAAGAAGATTTTCTATACAGATAAATATATGTCAGCACCCAACTGGTATAGCTTGCTTATCACTGGTGATAGTCCAGGTAAGTGTGTTCTTGATTAAGACGAAAGCACAACTAAAATTCAGTTACTCATTTATTTGTTTTTATCTATTCCTTTCTAGCAGGTAGGTCAGCATGATGATAAGAACTGACTGGTTTTTATCCACGCTGAGGGAATCTGCAAGGCCAAGGGTTAGAGGCTGTGCCTGTAGATAACGAAAGGTCAGGCACTATACTGACTAGATGAACATCAAAAAATAAACTAAAGATAACCGCTTGAAAAACACACAGGTATGGAAAAAAGAGCATGCGACGAAATAATGAGGCCATATTAAGTCAACACAAAGGGCAGCAGTGACAGAGCAGAGCCTCTGTGTCTTGCCACACTTCTGAAGATGAGCTGTAGGCTACACATACTAATCCCTTAATAAGCAATAGTGAAATGATTGATTTAACTTCTGTTAAGTAGATTTTTGTGGTATTTTTTTTACAATAGGAAAAACTATAAACGTAAGGCTAAATGCTACTAAAAAGGCTGCCAAATCTTCTCAAGGTGATGCTGCTTCTAGCAAATACTAATGTGTTTGGGGTGTTTTACAAGACACGTGTGACGCCTGAGAACAGGCTTAATCATACAGTGCTCCAAGTTCAGTGCTGCCATGGGTAAATTTCTGAAATAATTTCACCACGCTTTCTTTAGAAGGAGGTAAAACCAGTTAATTAAGCTCCTCTCCTCCTTCTGCCTCATCCCTCCTACAGCCCTTCAACAATCCCAGGTCCCTGTCTAAATCATGCTGATTTTTAGGACACCCTGTAAACCAGATCACTAAAACTGTGGATTGTTTTTGAAGCTTGCAGGGATCTGGTATGTGGTGGCCTCACAACCACTTGTAAAGGAGGAAATGAAAAAGCATGGTAACATAGAATGGTAAAAGTGGCAGAAACGGAAAATGTCTTTAGGAAGAAAATGTATATAGCCATACCCTGAATATTGTCTCAGTTTCTCAGGCATGCTTGCCTCTTGCAGTGCACTCCACACTGCCGGCACAAAGCCTTTATTTGAAAGTGAGTGGAGGATGCTTGCCAAACTGCCTTTGCCAGAGACTTTCAACTTTCCCATCACTACTTTTAGTATTATTCAGAGTACTACCAAAGGAAATAATCCTTTTAATTGGTGCCTAGGGGTGAAACACTGGAATAGTTTTGTTGGGGGTTTATTTGTTGTTTCTTTGGCACTGATTTTTAAAAGGGTAGTAAGGTCTAGGCACCATGCATACATTTGGAGTTTATTTTTTCTGAAAGACTTATCAAACTATTATTTATATCTGATTTGTACAATTGGAAAACATTGAAATGGAATTTGGAAGACTGCCTCCATCTGAGATTACAGATGCACCTACTTTTTACATGCTTAATATACCACAGAGAGAGAAAAGTCACTATGATTGCAGTACAGTCTTCCCAAGGAAAGGTCTGTATAAAGTCAATGGAGAGAAAAGACATCCCTAAAGAGATGGTTTAGTTCACCTGTGGTAGGTGTCTATTTATCTTCAATCTAGTGTTTAGAGAATAAAAATGTATTTTAAGTGCCTGCTTTCACTGATGATCTGGGTCAGCTTGCCTAGTTCTGGGGATAGACCCTACTGGAACAGAGTACCTAAGGAGCATTTTTATTTTATAAATTATGGCAACAATAGCTTTCCATCTGTGTTTCCATAAAAGACTAGTATTGACCCTCTGAGGAAGTGGGGAGACCATAATATAAGCTTTTTTGAGTTCAAACATACATCTAAAGATGCCAGCAAAGCAAAGCACTCTCTTCCACCAGAAGTCTGCAGAATTTCCCTCCTCCTCCTGTGAAAATCAGGTCACAGTTGGGCCGGGAATGAAGGAGTCATGCGGCAGCCCAGCGAGCCTGACTCTCGCACGTCACAGAGGATCTTCACCCGATCCCAGCAGTGTTTCTGCACTTTGTGTTGGACTGTCACTGAAATAGTCCTGGCACTGAGAATCCCAAAGTTCCTCGTACTTCCCAGCTGGCTGCTGTAACCACCAGGCTGAAGTTAAGCCCCTCTTGCTTGATCACTTCTGAATTGGTGGTGGCCCAAGTGGCTGGATTTGAAGAAATAAGTTGGGACATTCTCTGATGCACTGCATTTGTGTGTCTGGCAGGTGGGGTGTCCCCCTGGGACACGTTCGACCAGTCCAGTGCCAGTGCCAGGGCTCCAGCTAGTCAGCTTTCTTCCACAGGGTTAAATCAGAAGCTTCTTGGGTGGCAGTGGAGTGCTGGGTAGGAAACCTGTCCTCTTCTATGGCTGCAACAGGTTCTTCAGCACTTGGGACCTTGCAGACCAACCGGGGAGATGTTTAGCAAATTTAGGAACCTACAGGAGAGACAGTGCTAGAGAGTGGTCAACCTAAATTTCAATATTGGGCTTGAGGCATTTTTCTTCATTATTTAATTCCAAGTTTGTGGTATATCTTTTTCCTTGTAGACACGTCTTTTTTTTTCTCATATGTAAAATAAAGAGAATGATACTGACCTCCTTTTTAAAGTACTTCAGAAATCCACTGAAGAAAAACGCAATTAAAAATACATGTAGTAATGACACTTGAGATTACTTTTACACTAGTTAATGTGCTTCAGATCAAATATATATTAATCATTGAAGTGAAAACATATAAAGACTTATACACTCAGGCAGATATAATTTACATGCAGTGACTTCTTGTCTATTGTGCATTGATTTATGGCATCTGAAATGAACCAAAATGGAGGACTTAGGAAGTATCTTGTGGAAAAAAGATGATAAAAAGAAAAAGACACATTGTGCAGCACAGTAGAATTAGAAAAGGAAAAGTAAGACAAATATCCAATTTGCATCAATGCAAAGTAATCTTTGCAATGATTTCTACTAGGGATACTTATCCAAACTTCACCCAAGTTGGCTGAAAAAGGGCTACATGACATACAAATACCGTTTTTTCCTCATCAGTTTGCATTAATATGGCATGGTTTCAAGCAAGTTCACTTTTTAACAATACCGTCTGCTTTCAGCTCTACACACTCCTCTCAGCATAACCAAACAGAAGTCATATTTTTGCAGAAGAAAAATATAATGTATGAAACAAAAAAGAAAACAAGAAAAAGCTATGCAGAAAACTATGAATTCTCACATTTGGGGCAAAAATCTCTTATTTATCAAGATTTTACAGCATATTCACCACAAGATGAAACTCTCCAGCTCTACATTTCTTCCTTCTTTCCCTACACTTTCAAAAATAAACAGCCAAAGACATGAAAACAAGAAGCATAACGATTTGCTTCCCAGAGGTGGTGTCATCACCATCACCCAACTCGAATAAGGCAACCTGGCTTCAGAAGGCATGTTCAGTCTGCAGCTATGGCAAGCTGTGATACTCATTAACACATCAATTGCTGTTTGCTACTATGAAATATATATCAATGTTCCCACAGAAGGGAGATTACATGACATGGTCTAGCCATGCACTGTAATTAAGCAGACCAGACCTCACGCGCTTCTGGCATCCAGTTTTTGTGGTTGAAACACAACACTGATTGGGTTTCCCAGTTTCCCGGAAACTCACTGTGTTCTGTACAGCATTTCTGCTTCTTCAGACATGCAGTTCCTGGTCTCACCACTTTCAGCTGCAATTAGTGCCTTGAATGACATTTCCAGTACCGTGCTCTTCGGCCGCTGTTAAAGATGCTTAAGATGTTAAGCTTAAAGATGAAGCTTTCTGCGTGGTTATCTGTGATGTGTAATTTATATCAGAAGTAGAAGCAGAGAATAACCGGTTAATTCAGGCAGGAAGGGACCTTGGGGCATCTCTAGTCCAGCCCCCTGCTCAAATCAGAGCCAGGGCTGGGATCAGACCAGGCTACTCGTGGCTTGCTCCAGTTGAATCCTTCCAAGGACAGAGATGGCACAGCCTCTTGGGGCAAGCTTGATGACCTTCATAGGCTGTGAGGGTCTGTTAGATCCCCCCAAATCTGTCCCTTCTCCAGGTTGAACTAGTCCAGCTCCTCCAACCTCTCCTCATGGGGCGAGTGCTCCAGCCCCACCACCATGGGGGGGCTTCCCCAAGCTCCTTGCACTTTGACCACGTCTTTGCTGTGTTGGGGCCCAAAACTGGATGCAGTATCTAGAGGTGGTCTGACGAGTGCCGCATAGAGGAGCACAATCCCTTCCCAAAAGCTTATGAATAAACATCAGGAGTAGCCACAATGCAGTCAAGCTCTTTGCCATAATAGTCTTATTGTAAAGGGCGCTGAGGAACACAGAGAATAGCTGTGTATAGGCTCAAAAAACTTAAAATAATTGCAGGGTTAGAGACAAGCATACTCCCCCATCACTTCCACAGATCTGATTAAACAGCCTCTTAAAGAGGAAAAAAAGGAAGGAAAAAAAAAAAAAGAAAGTCTAATGTTGTGCTCTATTTATTTTAAAGAAAATTACTTTGCCTTCCCACAGGAAGATAATAATTAAGGAAACAAAAGAAAAAAAAATTATCGGAAGATAGGAGGCATCTTTTTTACATGTGTAAAGAAGAGCATCAGAGACTTTAATCTTTTCTGCCCCTTGTGACGTGCTTTGAAGGAGAAAGAAAGACTCTTAACTGATGGCACCTGGCAAAGGAGCTGTGATCTTCCACTCTCACCCCCCAAAGACACCCACAAAATATAGGCATTTGATGTATTCAAACACTGTGCTGATAACTACAGATCTCTGTGCAGTAGAAGGAAAAAAAAATGTCCATGAAGGCTGCCACATTTGAAGCTTTTGCAAAAATTAAAGCTGTTAATCAGTGAAGCTGTTAATGAAACAAAATGCCCACACAGATCTAGAAGAACAAGTTGGGGACAGAAAGGTAAAATTTTGAAGCTCTGCATGCAACTGTCACAATCAAGGCAAAGGAAGAGTGAGATAAACAATTTGTTTTATTCATAACCTTTCAAGTGTTTCATTTCAGTTTTGACCTTTTAAATTTTGTTTATCACATATTTTGTTTTCTGAATAACTTTAAGTAATGCATTCATCCATTACTCAATGTTTTTAAAAGGAATTCATTCTCTGTGGTTTAATTGCTGTGGAATATATACAAGAATTTTTATAAAGGGTTAAAGTTGCCTG
Source organism: Haliaeetus leucocephalus (assembly GCF_000737465.1). Lineage (NCBI taxonomy): Eukaryota > Metazoa > Chordata > Aves > Accipitriformes > Accipitridae > Haliaeetus > Haliaeetus leucocephalus. The sequence goes on from NW_010973231.1 coordinate 5,572,093, forward strand.
ACTTATATTAAAAATATATTTAATTAAAAAGTCAATGGAATGTTTGAATCTCAGCCCTTATTTGTACAGTCATCCTCATTTCCAAAATATTCAGACGCATGAAGATCAGATGAGCATCCATATGTTACAGAAAATTTACACTGAAATAACCTACAGGGAAGGATTATAGCAGTTTACAGGGGGTTATATCTTTAGTAATTTTAAATAGTTTTACCTGGCTTGACTTACAGCTATGAATTATAGTAGCTCTGTGGGCTAGGAAAAGCACTAGACCTATCATGCAATTGATTTTTATGTTCAAACATTTATAATGTCAGATTTGATGGAGAGAGTGCAGAGTAGTCTGGAAAGGAGGTGTTTCTATGGGTGTCCTTACACCTAGAGAAAAATCATAGTTTGAACATACACTCAAATAATAGGGTATCTAGAGAAGCAAACAGCGTGCATCAACGACACCAGTTCATTTCACAAACAAAAAAAAAAAGTGCTACAAATTGATACATTTGTATTCTGTTTTGCTGTTTTCCCAACTGCAAACAGTGGAAGAGAACTGAATAAATCAAAGGCTGTTATTACAGCAATGATACATTATATGCTACTCTACATTATCAGGAGACAATGCAATAGCATTTTTGTGGATCACTACAAGTCATAATTCCTGACAACTATGAGCATGTCCACAAAAAAGGTCACAGTTATGGGATGCCAGAGCCCACTGAATAAAATGAAGTGCAATACTGTGCTGTCATAACTGCTTGAGTTGAAAAGGGGAGTAACAATTTATTGAGTAGATTAACAATTTGAAAAAAGTCCACTGCTACAAAAGCTATTTTAATACCTGATATATTCTTACGTAAGGTAGATGGGGATAAAACCATTTGTAGAGGATTACACCAGGAGAAAAGTAGCATATGGCTACACTTACACTGCATGGGAGATGGGATCACAACACCGTTGTGCTTCACCAAGCCTGCAGCATGATTGTCGTGGTTTAACCCCAGCCAGCAACTCAGCACCATGCAGTCGCTCCCTCATTCCCCCCCATCCAGTGGGATGGGGGGAGAATCAGAAGGAAAAAGGTAAAACTCGTGGGTTGAGATAAGAACAGTTTAATGGAACAGAAAGGAAGACACTAGTAATAATAATAAAATTACAATAATAATAAAAGAATTGGAATATACAAAACAAATTATGCAGAATGCAATTGCTCACCACTCACTGACCGATGCCCAGTCAGTTCCCGAGCAGCGATCCCCCCAGGCCAACTCCCCCCAGCTTATACACTGGGCATGACATCCCATGGTATGGAATACCCCTTTGGCCAGTTTGGGTCAGCTGTCCTGGCTGTGTCCCCTCCCAACTCCTTGTGCCCCTCCAGCCTTCTTGCTGGCTGGGCAGGAGAAGCTGAAAAATCCTTGACTCTAGTCTAAACACTGCTTAGCAACAGCTGAAAACATCAGTGTGTTATCAACATTCTTCTCATACTGAACCCAAAACATAGCACTGTACCAGCTACTAGAAAGAAAATTAACTCTATCCCAGCCAAAACCAGGACAATGATGCAAATAAAATTTTGGCCATGCGAACTTTATGGAGGCTATGCAAGCCACCTCTGACCATATGAAACTACTGAGACTGCTAAATAATAAGATCTGTGCAAGTAGTCTTGGGCTGTGTGGGCATAGCCTAGAAGATAGGCAGGGAGGGGAGGGCATTATCAGACCATCTGTCAGTATGTAAATAATCTTCATGGCTATGCTATATTGCTTACTGAAGGGTGAAATGATATTATACTGGTCTTCACAAAATGTTTTCCTCCTAAATTACTACTCACTAAATGTTGATGTTTAAAGAATAATAATGCTGTGGGTTGTTATACACAACTGATACTGGCTAACACGTTTACTTCCTGGTTTTAAATGTCTTTAAATTTCTTCATAGGACTAGGTATAGCTGAAACAATAATTGCCTCTAATTTGAGTTTAAGTATAAATCCTGGTAAAACAAAGACACACTCCTGAGACTGCTACTCCATGCTATTTGCATGGGCAAAAGCAGCTTATCTTGTTTTTGTAGAAGTGGTGTGTGAGGGTACTGATCATGTATTCATATGCAATCACGTAATCACAGAGCCAAGGTTACTGAAGAACTTACTACTTTGAGCTTTTCCTTTGTACTTCTTCTGGGGGCTGTTATTGCAGAAACTGTGCTAGTTCATAACTTGGCATATTAACTTAAACTGGCCACCAATTTGCATTTACATTTTTATTTTCAGGCTTTAGCTGCGCTAGCTGAGGGCAAGACATGTTGCCTGGTGAAGGAGTAGAGCAGATAGCTAGAGCCTAAAACCTTTGCAGTCACTGCAGCTAAATCCAACAGAGACTACGAGGCACAGCTCTGGGGAGGGTGGAGGCAAGGCACAAGAGAAGGACACTGGAGATCCTGATGGGAATGTCCAGATTCAATCATAAAAGCCCTGGTGGCACAGCAGTGACATCTTTTAGGTTAAATGTAGGCTGAAAGGAGTTTGGCACCACGAGCAAGGGAATTTTTTCCTTTGTTCAGGGAACTGACAGTTTGGCCATTCTTCAGCAGCTTCTCTTTTGGAGGAAACTGGTTTACAGAATTCCATATTTCGGTTTAATTGCTTAGGTCAAAAACAATAACAGCTTAGACTGCAGCCTAACCTGTGTCAGGTTCATGTCCTGTACAGAAAGCCAGTTCACCCCAGATTTCACTGAAGACAATTATGCTTATTGTTTATAGTCCACTGTGGTAAATTTAATAAGAAAGTCTTGATTAATTTTCTTAAATCATCTTGCTGGGAAGAGCTATTGGTTCAGACAGCATTCTCAACAAACAGACATTGTCAAGAAGGGATGTAATCTAGTCTTAAATAACTTCGTATCATACTAGACAAGATGGCAGAACTAGAAAGGAGAGAGGGGTATCATCTATATGAACACAGAAGATAAAATCACCCACTTCTCAGATCAATATGCCAGTTCAAACAGTCTAAATGGAAGTGTTGCACAGGGACAAAAGCCATTGAGCTCAGATTTAATACCTCAGTTAGGAAGACTTTAGTCTCTCAAGTACCTAAGTTACCAACACGATGTAGACTGCCATGTCTTCAGATTTGTGAACAGTTGCACAACTCTCATAATCAAGTCGGGCCCAGGTCTAGCCTGATTATGGTCTCTTATTTGCAATACAGAATGAACTAGGTCACGTAATTCTTCTGCGATTATGAGCATGGAGGGAGTGTGGCTTTTTCTACTTCTCCATGTTTCTCATAATGTTATCTGCCTCTGTTTTGCTGTCTTTTGTTCATTTTCTTCTCAGTATGCTAATCATTTTTCAAATAAAGCATTATGGATCACAGTATTTGTCATGTTCCTCATCAGTTGAGAGCTTATTCTAAATTTAGATGTAGTTGGTTATCAATGCTGACTACTGTTTGCTTTTTTTATTTATTGGCATCCCTCTGTGGGTCTAAGTCTGGAAAAGCTTGTGTATCTCTAGGTAGCTAATGATACAGCCTTCTTCATCATAGTTTCATTTTTCTCATCACAGTGTCATATCATTAGGTTATATTAAATCAATAGTCAGCTCTGTCAGTCTCAATGTGTTTGATAACTGTGGAATGTATTACAGTCTCCTAGTGAACAACCAAGTGGAGCAATACTTAAAGGCAACACATTTTTGTACTGGGAAATTAGAAAAAAAAATCTACAAGTGTGGGGTCTTTGACTCTATTTAGATTCAACTTTTGGAGAGTACCAAGCTCTGCTGACACCAGTAGTTCTTCTCTGTCGCTTTTAAGCATAACTGGAGCATAATTCAAATTAACAACAACAACAAAAGTGCTATGCTTATAATCATCAGATAATACTGGGTGACAGAAAATGCACTGGGTGACAGAAGCTGTACTGACAGCTATCTTGCCTTTACTCCCATGATTTCTTCACTTTTCTCACATTTTCCCTATCTTTTATTAGTCTGTGTGTGTCAGTGTCTAACATAAATGAGCTTGGCCTCAAAGCCTCACGGATCTACACATGTCACTTGAAATAAGTGGCTTACCTTGATGCAAGGTTTGGATTACTGAATAAACCTGCAGATTATTATCTTTGCTACTTTTTTTTAAACTTTTTTTTTTCTATTTTTATCTTTTCACTACTGGAGTTCATTCATTTGAATTCTTCAGTATGGGGAAATTCTGAGTACTGCTTCTTACTGTTATTGTAAGAATCCAGAAGGTGAAGTATTTCCAGGTCAAAGCACTTCCAGTAATATTTTCATAATACCACTGCTGGTATGTTACTGATAAATTGCAACAGCTATGCTAATGGACCCAATACTGCCTCCAGTCCTGTTTGACATCTTCATTAACGATCTGGAGGGGCAGAGTGTACCCTCAGCAAGTCTTCAGGTGACACCAAACTGGGAGGAGTGGCTGATATGCCAGAGGGTCATGCTGCCATCCAGAGGGACCTCAACAGCTGGAGAAAGGGGCTGTAAAGGAACTTCATGAAGTTCAACAAGAAGTGCAAGATCCTGCATCTGGAGAAGAACAATCCCAGGCATCAGTGTATGCTGGGAGCTGCCCAGCTGGAAAGCAGCTTTGCAGAAAAGGACCTGGGGGTCCTGGTGGACACCAAGTCAAACATGAGCCAGCAATGTGCTCTTGCTGCAAAGAAGGCGAATAGTATCCTGGTCTGCATTAGACAAAGTATTGCCAGCAGGTCAGAGATTAATAAAGGTTTGTGCCCTGTCTCTCTATCTTAAAAATCAGCAATATATATGAGTGTTTGGGCCTCATTCTTCATGAAATTGGAGTTGTTCAAGTGTGTTGCTAAAACCTATCAAGGTTGTAGAAAAACAAAAGTTAGTCACCTGGTCTAATTTAGCCCCTGGAGTAACCTTCCACTCTTCATTAAGTATGCACCAAGGATCCTAATTTCTTCAAAGCAAAGTTAGCAATTGTGAATATCCCTGTAAGGGATAATTAGACTTTACAGTAATCAACTGTGCCTTTTGATTTTAAAGGTCAAGAATTACTCCAGCATGTCCCTGACACCTATTCACTTTAAGAAGAAAATAATTAATAGGCAACTGAAAATAGGGATCGCCTAGGCAATATTTCCAAACTTTTGGGTTAAATTAAAAGGAAACATTAGTTTTGAGAAGTCAGGAGCATACTAGCTGCAGTTTCAATCTGTTTCTGTTCATGAGCCATACAAATTGTAATAACACCCTTGGGACTCTTTACTGACTAACGTGGATGGGGATGTCCTTTGGTACCAAACAATCAGGTATGTGAAATCTTTCTAACAAATTCAGAAAATTCTGAGTGATCATTGATGTTGCAAACAGAATTCTAAATTTCTTCATTCCTCTTTAGACTTCTATTTTCATCTTTATAAGGTGATTTTCTAATTACTCTCTATTTGCTTTCACCCCTTTCTCCCAAAGAATTCTAGAGGGACACACATAAACATTTGCTGTTTCCCTGAATGCCTGAAATGTTGTTGCACCTGCGTTTGTACCAGTATTCACTTTCCAAAAGAACATTAGGAGAAAAAAGGTCTGGAAGAACAAATGCTTACCCTAAACCCTGCTCAAGTGCTTGCTTGTTTTGCAATATATATTGACAGCTGAACCTGCAAACTGTGAGGCTGATCATGCACATGTTTCTTAAAAATCATACATGAATTAGCCCTTGATTTGATATTGCACAAGTAGTCATCTTAATAAACTAAACCTCTACTTTACGCATTAGGATATTTAATTGAGAGCCAATGTTGTGGCAGAGTACATAATATGTGCAGAATTGTCACAGTTTTTCTGTCAAGAACTTGCAGTGTAGAATGGCTATTACAAAATGTATGAAATATTTCTCTAAATGTTGCGAAGTCATGCTGAACCTACTTCTTTCTACAAATTCAGTTTCTTATTGTGAGAATGTATTAAACATTTTAAGCACCTCTGTGGGTCTCAATAGCATTTTAAATGTTTCTATTTATTATTGGTAGCTCTAAGTACTTTCTCTGGTGTTTGTGATTAACTGATTTAATCCATTACATGATTTTGAATGAAACATCAATTTTGTGAAGACATGTTTCCAAGCCTCTATAAAATTTGGTAACCCAGTCCATTTATAGCATCTTTAAGTGACTCATTTTAGTTCTAATTTAAGACATTGTAAAAAAATAAAGGTATTGTGAGCATGGTAATTTTGCAAAACATTTTAAAAACACCTAAACATTATAGATCTCATTTTTCTAGCTAAACTTCTTTGGTGAGTTATTTCTCTTCCTCTTGCATTGTTTAATTCAGCAAAGACCAACTGAAGCTAATTTAGATGGACATCCAAGTAGAAAACCTTTTACCAGTCTTTGCTTAAACATGTTGGAAAAAAGGTTTCACTGAAGTGTGAGAATAATGTATTACATATATCTGTAAAGATTATATATGTTTGTTAAAGATTGTTAGATTTTTAAAGCAGTATTATGTAAAATCTTTGATCGCTGTTGAAGTTTTATATTTTCATCATTATTATTTTGCGGCTCAAAGTCCTCACTAAGGCTTGTGCTTGGACAATACAGGAATTGGGAATTACTCGTTATTAAAATTCCTTACTTTATCAATTTGTTACCATTTACTGTAATTCTCTTATAGGTGTATTTTGCTGGAAACTTGGTAAAGTGCAAATCTAGGGTGAGAGACATTTTCTTCCCACTAATACATTTTTTTTTGACACACTAGGTGGTTTTGCCTCTCTTTCTCAGATAAGTTCAGACAATTTATGACAATTTGTGTCACAGAAACTGTTTGATATTTCACAGTGTTGAACTGGTTGATTAATGACGGAAGAAATGTAAATTACTAAACCAATCACTTCTAAAATTTGGGATAACATAGAACATATTTTTAAACTGAGCCCTCCCCAACTGATTAATTCTTTCCAAGACCTTTGCAGAGCCTATGAAGACAAATTGGTGGTATTTTTAGAGAATTTTTATATTATTACATAGGTAGAAGAAGAAACTGTTGCCTTTCCTCTGGCTCCAGGGACATTAAATACCCCAGACAAAGGGCTGATGTAGATATCCTCATAAGGTCATCATTGTTATTCTATCACCTTCCTATGTGCCAGCTTTTGGACTTGAGAACAATTTTTCAGAAGAACTTTTCATGAAGGTACCAAACTGCAAGTTGAAAGTAAAATTTAATTTGTTTGTCATGAGCCCAGAGGCTGGCTTTGCCTGACCCTGCTTGGAGGTGACCACAAGTGTAAAGCGTCCAGTTTTAATCAAGGTCATTCACAAATATAAATCTGCTTCCACTTCAGATTAGGGCCAGAATGTTAGCTAATGTAAATTAATACATATCTACTGAGATCAATACTGATTCATACTTCTTGCAGCCTGGCTCCTCCTTACTCTCCACTTCACATTCCTCCTCTGCTGACAGTGGTAGGAAAGAACACACTCATTTGTCTTTTTTACTGTGCTGGTTTTGGCTGGGACAGAGTTAATTTTCTTCACAGTAGCTAGTATGGGGCTATGTTTTGCATTTGTGCTGAAAACAGTGTTGATAATGACGAGATGTTTTTGTTACTGCTGAGCCAAAACCAGTACATTTACTCAATGTCATTTCCATTATTTCTTATTCGAGTTCACTAAGTAAATCTTTTCTTTAGCTACCTTTCCACTGGGACTTTTCCAGTACTCAGGTACCTTCCTTTACCTTCCCAACCTGTCCTTCTAGGAAACCTCTACCTCAACTTCCATAGTAGAAAATCAGATTTTCCAGGCAGGGATTTTAATTCACATGATGTATTGCCATTGTGTAATATTTTGTTGACTAAAACCCAACAAAACTTACTCCAAAATACAAACATTTGAAATTCAGGAAGTTTTTCTTTACCCTTAAATACACTTAAGTTGTTATTGTTCTTTGAATACATTTATTGCTTTTCCATAATCTTTTATGGTAATTAAAAGTCATAAACCACAGCTATGGAAGGGTGATCCTGTTTTTTAATGAAATATGACATGTTGAATTGTCCAAAGAAATAGAAAAGAATATATGTTAGATGGCTACAAAAAAATGCATTTGTACACTTATGCTTTGATAAAAAGAAATCTGACTGGCTAAAAATTATAATGTCAGTATTTCATAGTTTTAAAAGTACTCTATAATGAGATCTTGATTTGAATGTGACACATAAGGATATGTACTTACTATAGCATCACTTGGATTTTACAGTGGAATGAGTCAATTACCTCATCAGCATAAACCAGAAACAAATAAATATAAACACATTTTATAGTGATAATGTTATCTGAACTTATTTAACTGATGAATAAGACTGATCTGAGAAGTTAGTGTCAAGAGCTTCATTGGTACAAACCAACACAGCAATGCCAGTGAAACCTGCTGATTTGAATCCCCCATCCCCACTCCTGTGAACTAACTGTCCGTCTTTGTAGAGCCTAATTTACCGCCTACTGGAAGTCACGAGGGAAAAAAAAGTAAATATATATGTATCTCATTATAACTTGAAAGATGTGGGTCTTATAGCCCGGGGAATGAACACGCCACAGCCAGCACCACCAAGCTGTGCTGTGCTGCCGATGGAATAAGCACCAGCCCTCTGTGAAGAAGGCGTGCGGTACGCTCGCTAACAGGAAAAGTAATGAGCTGAACAACCTCAGCCCATTACCTTGAATGGAGTTTACTCTTTGTCCTCCCTCTCTATGGCTTGGTAATAGCGTGGGCAAGAAGGAACACGCAGAGACACATTTAGTCATTTTCAGCATTTTTGGTACAGCAGGAGCTGTTGCTGTAGACTCTGCGGCTGTAGGAGGGCTGATCTCTATTGAAAGATCAATACAACAGCCCTCTAGTTCTCATTTTGAAAGGAGCCATTGTCACCTGGCATCAAAATGATTCTTTAAAAATGCTGAATATGGTTTGCTCCTCTCTTCGAGGGCCAGGTTTTACCAGCCTAACCCAGACTGAGTATTATCCAAAGGCGACTTACACCAGCAGCAAGACCTAAATGTTTTCACACATTTAGCTTCAGAAATTTGGAGCAGTAATAATTTTGGTTTTCCTCCTTAAAAAAAGATTTTTTTCCTATGCATCATTTCCACTGGATCACTTTGGGAGGAAAACACAGCAGATGAGCACATTCAGGCATTCTGAAATCTCTGTGTATTGAGAACCTTGTGCTGAAGAAATGCTTATAGAGCACTTCAGAACTTTAGGGATGGTATAAAATAGTCACCTTTCTAGTTACGGATTTGCATGCACAGAGTCATTGATAGATAAATTCCAGAGAACTTCACGGTCTCCACCTTACTTCCAAGTAGTTTACAATGTAGATTTATAAAGCTGTAATTAATGACGTGTATCGTAGCATCTCTCCCTTCATAATTTCACAGACTGTTACATTAGGGCAAGCAGGATGAGACCACGATTTTCTCCACATTTTCATGCAGCCATTTGACCAACAGAGACTGAAGGAGCTGGATATGATAGAGGTTGCCTTCAGAGGTTTTGGGACTCAAAATCTGGAGACCAAAAAACGTCTGAAAAGGGCTGATGGGTTGTTAGTGTATTTTGAAAGTGAAGTTATTTCTAATAATTGGTGACAGATTTATTCTTGAAATCTGCATGCTTCAATTAAGAAAATGTTGAGCAAACAGCATAAGTCATGAACAAATAAAATGTAAAATAAAGATCAGATATAATTTTAAACGTTCATATAATTTCAGCTTTGTGATTCAGGTTTGAAGAGCCTACAAACTAAGGAGTTGAACTTTGAAAAAAACATACATCTGACACATTCTATGAAGAATGTTAATTTACAATAACTCAGGAGATATTATTAGATGTTAAGATATGTAAAACTACTAGTCACTTTTAAAAGAAATCTTTGCCAACTGTGTAGTTTTAAGTCCGTTTTTAATGGCAAAATATGCTCTTTTCAGTAGCATATTACTTTCTAGTACCATGATCCCATGGTACTAGAAAGATAAGTCCTTTTTATTTAAAGAACAAATCTAATTATCTTTCCTTATAAAATCTTAGCTGTGCAACCTCTTTCAATCTTTCTGTTTCCCAAGCTCCTTACTTTACAGTTGAATTTCTGTTTTCCCAGTATCATCAACACAAAAATCTTGTGTTGGAAGAAAATGAAAAAATCTGAAACAGTTCCTAAATGCTAATAACCTTCTCACTTCTCACAGAGTTGAGAACAGTAGAATAAAATTAGCACTTTTCACTTAGTTTAGTAATCCAATTAATTAATTAATTAATAACATTAATGTTATTAATTAATTATACTTCTTTGGATTTTGCGTGTTCCATTGAATTAGAAACTTTGTGGATAATCATATGCCACAGGAACATCAGGTCATTCTTTAGCTGTCTGTTTTGTATAAAATTAGCCCAAGGGAATGCACCATTACACTTCTAGAAGGCACCTGTCAAAAAATGCTGATCATCTTGCATGGTTCAGTTTATAACATTTTGCTTTCAAGTATGTGTAATAGATAGGTATTAGATGAAAAAATTATACTACAGGAATACTAAATTCAGACTTCAACTTCTGTTTCTGCAGGACGATTTATTTCATTTATTCCCATTATTACTGTAATCAATTAATTAGCTTCTTTGTACTCCAAATGTGATAGAAGATCCCCCCATGATAAATGTGAGTGCTGTATTCTTGCCTAAGATAAATATAATTATACATACAACTAAATTATTATCCTTTGCTAGCTAGAACCTAATAAACATGATGATTTTCCTAAGATGAATTATTTTCTTTTTACTGTATAATTATAAAGTCAGTTGCTGCTCTGGGAAATGTATTCTGGTTTTAAAGGTCAGAGAATTGAAAAACCCATTCTCAAATCAAGTTAAGAGCAATGTTTAGATCTGAAAGAGGACATTCCTCTTCTGAGGAATTCAAGCAGGTTGCTTGCAGAACACACTGAAGGAAAGCCCATCCAGTTTTGGAGAGCTTTCTTTTGGAATAGCCTTTGTTTGATCCAACAGCCATCTATCTTGCATGTTCCACTGTGTAACGTGAACCAGGACAAAGTAAAGTGGGGAGAAGCAAGAGATTTATTTAAAAAACTCAGGTTTGACCTGAATGTGCCTCCACAGCACAGAGAGGAGGCTTCAGAACTCCCTGCAGGGGGGATCAAATTCAATATTTTTCACCTTTCTTAAGGACACGACTGTCTGTTCTGGGGAAGAGGATGTACAAAATAAGTGGCATTGCAGCTCTACCAAAATACCAAAAGAAAATCATGTAATTAGCCAGAGAAAAGGAGTGTGACCCCAGGCACTAAGTGTGGCAGGTACACCTGCCCTGATAAGAGACTGAAACATCTTGACTGCTGAAAGAAAAGTGTTAAAACTAGAAGCAGCGTTTTGGGGATCGAGCTGCCCGGCCGCGTGGTGGCTGTGGTCACGGTCACACACACACACCTCAGCCAGTGACGACCATCACGAACACACCTCAGTCGAGGGACAGGAAAGGCAAGGCCCTTGGGTTGACAGACTAGGCCCTCAGCCAATGAAACGCCTCGGTCGAGAGAAGTTTCCGGACCGCTGACCATCTATGACCACAGATCAGATTCGACTAGGGTATAAATGGAGTCCCGCCAGAGGACAAATCCAGTCGGCCCTCCTCAGACCTGTGGGAGACTCTTCCCTTAGGTCAGGACGCCATCGAAGGAAACTCCCCGACGTTGAGTGCCTCGCCTTATCGGTGAGTGATTTTGCATTTTGAGTCATCGTTCTAAGCTTAGACATGGTTATAGCTCATGTAGTGATAGTTCCCAGCTGACATCCTGAACCTGTAAATAAGTTTGTCACAGTGTTAATGGCCTAATATTCCTGTCCAGTCTGGCTGTTATATCTCAATACAACATAACATTCCTGTTCAATTTGACTGTTACATTTTGCTATCATTAAAGAAAATTGACTTTTGAAATATATCACTAACTGTGTAGTGTTTCTGTGATACTAAGTAGGGAGGAAGGGAATGAAAAAAAGAGGTCTGATGTCCTATATTCTTTGTGCATTTTGGATACGTAAGGTTGGGGATAAAATGCATAGGCAATCCTAAAAATGGAAGTCAGGGTGACCTGAGTTTGGCAGGCAAGCAGGTAAAAGAAGGAGTACATGATGGTTTTCATTCCCACCTTACAAGGGAATGATCAGTACAAGGAATAACCACCCTGCACCTCTCCTCAGAGCACGGAGCGGTGGGGAGTCTGCGGCTTCAAGCTTCCTCCCAGTCTCTGGAATATTCTGTTGTCTCAGCACAGCAGGTCTACTCTAAGGCTATTGGGCCTGAACTTGAATGTAGCACTCTTCATTCTATTTTCTGAGCCACAGTTTCAAAAATAAGGTGCAAAACCCACTGTCACAGTACCCACATCATTCTTGGAGTTAGCTCTATATGGAGCTTGGCATTCAGAAAAAGGAACAATATATAAGCCCTAGAGCTGGAATGTGGTGTGCAGAGGAGGTTGTCACCCTGCCACTCAAAAATTCACCGAGAAAAATGTGCCTGGCTCCCTGTGGCCCTTTCAGAGCTCTGGCTTATAAAAATAAGTACCTATCAAATATCACATCTCTAGAGACATCTTCATAAGGGCTGAAGAAACTGGCAATCAATCACACTACAATAAAAATACTCTTATGGGCCTTATTCCCCAAGGATTAAATAGAATTTTTAACCCACTTTCACCCTGGTAGGAAAAGACATGAAAAAACATACCAACCCAAAACTCTGGATTCACATTTTAAAGCCAGAATAACTCCATTGTACAAAAAAAAAGTAACAGTCTATCATTTAAGTTACCACTTAAAACTTCAGAGAGTTACTTTCCCGTTTTGATTGATGCTGTCTCTGATATTCTCAGCAAGCAACAGCTGAACCCTTCATAATTAAATAAGGACATCTAAGAGGTTGGGTTTTGGGTGTCTGTGGTGGGAAGTTCCTGGACGTGTTGTTAAGACAGAATGGCATGTTACATACAGTAAATACAAGACTTCAGACAGAGGAAATGAAATGAAGGCAAGCTGATTACAACTTTCACACTACATACAGTACTGGAGTGATACAAATGCCAGAGGAGAACACAGTGACAGATGCTAGAGAAACTGTTCAGTACTGCAAACCTTTGGCTGCTATATGACAAGTAATACTAGGTGTCTTAATGGAAAATTGTTGTGAATGCTGTGACACTGACAGCTAAGACTGCCTTGTAGAAGACCCAGTGATTACTGGACTCCCAGAACAACTTTGGCATTTTTAGAAAAAAACCCTTCATTTTATGTGTTTGCACATTTTTTTATTGTTATTGTTGCTGTGACTAAAGTTTAATGCAAAAGCTCAACAGATAAGTTTTAAAAAAAGTGAACAGCATCAAACCAGGATGAAGTTTCAGGCAGGAGAATGGTTGTAACAGTGAAGTCCCCTCTATTCCACTCAGCTGTTAAAATATAAAGACCATGGAGATGTCAAGGTGACCTGTGGGCAGCAAGATTAAGATGCATTGTATTTCCCTGGGCTATTGTCACAGGAAATTCTCTGTCTCTTGTTTCACATAATTGTTAGAGATTCCCTCTCTAATCTTTTTTTTTTTTTCTTCTCCACATTGAATGCTTTAGCTCCAGCAGAGAAAAACATATTAGCTTATGTCTCACCAACCATATTAAAATCACAAATCATGTTTGGGGACCAGATGTACAGGCAGATTGAACATAGTGGGGAATCACGTATTTCAAAAATCTACACGAAGAGTTGTTGGAATCTGGGTACTTCTATCTTATATTGTCACTTTTACCACCATTACATCAATATTTTTCCCAAGGGACAGAGATTTTTTTTTTTCCCCCTATATTTTGGCAACATCTTAACACTTCTCCATTTGCAAAACCTTATGCACAATGCCGTGGCTTAAACAAGACCTGTTTCCATTCACGGTCTTACTGAGGGGTTTGTGTCACCTGAAAGTCCACATCCATCTGACTGGAGCTGTGTATGTTCCCCCAGGGGGTTCCAAGCCACAGTTACCTAGCAAGAACAAGGGACCTACAAGCAAGAGAAAGGCTACATTTGTTTCTGACTATACCCAGTGACTTCAGTCAGATTGTCTGGGACATTAACAGAATTGCAGATTTTGGCCTCAGGAAGCCAGTTAACGTCTGACATTATTTACTTACAGATAGTCTAACAGCCATTAACTCAAATTACTCTCCTCACTTTGACTTCTCCAGAATCAAGGATGAGCATAAATGGTGGCATATATCCAGTTCCTGAATCTACTTCTAGTGTTCGAATGAAATATTTCTGATGTCCTTACTTATTGTTACACTATCAAGTGGTCAAGTTTGAGAATAAAGCTCACAAGAGTAACAAAGGTGAAAAATGCCCTGATACATTGTTATAATGTAAATATATATACATCAAGTATACGTATTTTATATATCTCTCTGTATACACATATATGATGTATTAATATTCAATAAAACCTGCTTCTAGGTTATATTGTGGTATAATAATTTCGGCAGTAAAAACGCCTATGTTACCTCCTGTCATACTTCTCCATTCGTATGATAGAATATTTATGAAGGAGCTATGCTATTTGAGAAAATAGTGTCAATTTAGGTTTACATTCCACCTGTAAGAATCTCAGTGTGACATGAAGCTAATTTTTCCCCATTTTCCTGTCCTTTGCTCTGAACAGAAAGACTCTGTATGTGAAAAAAAAGGCATAGTCTCAAAGGCCTCTTTGACTGGCCTGAGACAGCACAGCTCAAGGGTGGTTTTGCATGGGGAATCAAAGTAGGTGCTAGGAAACTCCAGACTGTGGGAGAAGTGGAAGAAGAAAATCACCTTTGCCTTTCACTCAGCATACAAGCCAAACCCATGTCCTGTGCTATCCTCAAGTCTTCTTTGGGGCCTGATAAAAGAAGAACTAATGTCCGTCTTGTGATTCCTGTGATGATTTCCTGGTGTACAGGCTATTCTTTACTTTGTAGAGTTGATGGAACATGGGAACCACTGGAAGTGCTAGTGTGGGCTTCAGAAAGCTCCTGTGAATATCCATGGTTGTGTCTGCATGATCACACAGGTGATGTTGTCAGTTTGAGCCCTTGGGAATTTCTTAGAGAAACAGAAAAATACAAAATATGATAAAAGAGTTAGACTTATATAATACCTTGATACAATGTGTTTCATTTGTATATCTGCACTTAAAGCAGGGATAGCTAGTAATTTCCACACTCCATTCAGGAGAACTAAAGCACAGAAATACAAAATGTTTTGCCCAACATTACCTTGTGTAGCAAAAGTGACTGGAAAGGAAGCCCAGTCACCTGATTGCAGCCTTGTGGTATATACTTGGAGCTGAATGTGTTATGGTATTTCCAAAAAACACAGTACAAAAGGCTTAATAGAAGAAAGTTCCACTTTAAATAATGAAAAAAGTGCTTCAATTTAATTGTTTAACCAGTCGTTATTAACTTACAAAGGTATTTTTCCACTACCTGTGGCAGAGAGAGGGTGAGAGACAAAAGTGAGACTACCTTACGTGTGCTCATGAAGTAGAGTTTACAGTGAAGTAGACTTTATAGTGACAGAGGCAATTGTCACTTGATGGTGCTGTGGCTCCATGGCTGTCTTTTTCCAGCTTTTCCATATTGCCACATCTCAGATGCAGAGTGTAAATCTTCTCCAGCAAACACAGATCTCAAAAGTTCAAATAAAGACCATAATATCAAAAGTGCCTTTAGCATGGAGCCAACCAACAGCAAGGCACTCAGGACTGAGGAAAAGATGTATGCTCTGTCAGTGTATAGTGGGTGCTTGATGGACGGCTTACAGAATGGATACAGTTAGGTTCCAAGTGCTAAATGTAACGAAGAAATATAAGAAGATGATGAAACAAGTCATCTGAAACCAAGAACTGAAAGTTTAAAATGTCACCAACATTTTCACTCCAATTTTACATCACTTTTTCTTGTGTCTTGACATTGACTTTGGATACAAGTGGTAAACCTTTGAAGCTGGACAGTGAGTTGTAAAAGCGAATGGAAACGCTCACTCTTTAGAATGAACATAGCGTCAAACATTTACACCTACAGAGAGAACATTAGCATAATTAGAATAACTCAAACAACGACATTTTTAGAGGCATTTTGGAAAAAAGATTGAAGTTTTCAGGGAATAGTTACCTAAAAGTATGTTTAGATATTAATGCACAGGTTTTCATTAACCCCTCTCCCCAAACAAAGTCCCAAACCCATAATTTTTTAACAAAATCAATTTTCTGTTTTCTTGGTTATTTTTATTTGGAGATGGAAAAGAGGCAGCTGGGCAAAATAAATATAGAATGCCTGATTAGTAACATTGCCCATCACTTCCATTTTTAAGACCCTGATTTTGTTTGCTTATAAGTTTGCCAAACTTCAGCCATCTGGACTGAAATTTCCCAGCCTGTAGGCTGATTAAAAGAAAAGGAAAAAAAAAAAAAAAAAGGGAATAAAGCTATCCAGGCGTTTTTAGGGATTAGAATACAGGAGAATACTTTGTTCCACCATTGTAAAGGAAAAAAATGGTGACATTTTCTTTGAAAATTCTGGTCCTTTTTCTGCTGTAGTGAAAGAACTTGAAATGTAGTAGAGACAGGGCCCATATAGGAAATGTGACTCTTTTTTCTGTTACGAAAATCTGCACAAGTAGGTCAAATTTAAAGACTTTCATTTTTTAATGTTGCAGTACACACATGCCCTCTGAAGACTCGTTTGCTTTAAAAATTTGAAATCTTCAAAGATTTCAATCCCACTAGTCATGCTTCAATCTGGGGACAGAGAGTCCTTGAACCTATAGCTGGGCTCTTGTGGGCCACACAAAGTGCCTGTACTGATTGTGCATAATCCTGATTTTCCATGGGGCTGTTTTGAGCACTTAACTTTGCAACTCGAAGAATAGACTTTTAATGAACAGTTTTAAGTAAAACCTGCGCTATACACAATATCAGGAGTGGTGAATTCTTTTGAGAAGAATAATATTGAAGATTAAGCTTATCAGAGACGTGCAGTTTTCTGTATGTTTCCAGTGGAATACAGAGATAGTAATCCTGATGTTTTTAAAGTATACTTATTTTTTCACAACACACACAAAAAGGAATCTATTTTGATGAGATATTGTATGGTAGCTTTGAACTAGGTTTTACACCTCAGGATGTTTTCTGTAGGCTTTACAGGACTACTATCTAGAAGGGTTTTCTTAATAGGAAGAGACAGTCTGAGGATGTGTACAATGAACTAGGTCTTGTTCAATTTTTGCTTCTGCTATAATCTGTGAAGTTGGGCAGCATATTTAAGTACTTAAGCAAATGCATGCATTTAAAATTATCTTTGACTTCAACAAATACTTAAGTATCTGTCAGATAGTGGCAAAATGGAGTCTTGACTATTTTACAGTCTCCCTGCTACAAAATAGGGATGGGATTTTCCAGTGTATCCCTTCCTGTTTTTCTGCAGATTATTTAGATTGTAGAAACATTTCACTTCCTTCGTGTACAACATTATCAACCACTTATAAAGCCTTGCATACTTATGTAGTATGAGAGCACACATTTAATGCCTTAAGCACACATTTAATATCTTTCACAGCAGATTAAGCATTTAACATTTTGCATAAAAATAACTGTCGTGATTTCT
Organism: Haliaeetus leucocephalus; assembly: GCF_000737465.1. NCBI lineage: Eukaryota > Metazoa > Chordata > Aves > Accipitriformes > Accipitridae > Haliaeetus > Haliaeetus leucocephalus. The sequence goes on from NW_010973231.1 coordinate 5,589,865, forward strand.
GGTAAGGTTTTAGTGAAAATCAGAATAGTGTATGAAGGATGAACTGCAAAGAACAGACAGATATGTTCAGAATACTTGCTGTGAGAAATGCAGAACTGATAGCAGATGCTTGTAAGAGTAATCAAACAGCAGACTCATGAGGACAAGCATACCACCATAGTTATGATGAATATAATGAATAAAAAGGCGTAAGGTACCCTTGATGTATAATGAAGACTATAAACAAAAAAAAAGAAAAAAAGAAAAAAAATGCTTACACTGTGAATTTCCAAGCAGTAGCATAGCAAAATTAAGGATATAAAAAACCTGCTGGAAGTTGGCAGTTCAGAAGGGAAGAGATATTAACCCCAGGGTGATTTCCATCTGTTACTCCTAACTAATTTGAACCAGCTGAAGTCAGGCAATGTAATATAAGTATATGTATACTAGACAAAATTATAACTTTAACTCCTTTACACCCATACAATGTATTATAAAAGTAGGTTTTATTTTACCCAGGAGGAAAAAAAAAAATTCTTTTTGCTTTGGTTCTTTCTTTTATCTTCCATACCATCATCTATGTATTTCAAATATATCTAGTCATTAAGTAGTTGATGCTCTAATGAACTTAAATTACTGTTGCAATGAATGATAATTAAAAATCAGTGTATAACAATCAATCAGCCATCCTTCTATTCTGATCTTGGGTGTAGCTTCTAAATGTTGCTATAAACAGATTAATGTAATGATATACCTTAAACTGAAAAAAAAAAAATCATTCTGGATTTTAGCAGAGTTAGGTTTTTTTCTGTATTTTACTTCTGACTTCATTTTGTTCGTCAGTAGGCAGAAATAGAGATGAGTGCCTTTCAGAAAATGCATAGTAACAATCCTGTACTACTGTGCCAATGTGTAAAGGTCATAGTGTATCTGTGCTAAGGGCAAGAAACTGCATCCAGATTTCCAAGCTTAGCTCCTCCATCCCCATACTCCCAGTGCCCTGCATTTAGGAGTGGAAGTACCATTTATTTTATAAACAAAACAAGCTTTCTTTTTTACTTTGCCAAAGCCAAAAGTAGCAGTTTCAGTTCTGTATCTATGGCTTTGGAAATATGTACAAAGTAACTCAGTAAACAGAGTATTTTTAATTGATTTAAAAATAATAATTCCAAAAGATTTGGTGTGTCAGGATCATTTATTTGTATATATTTGTGTATATTTATACAGCCTGTGTTACAAAACCCATGAGAATTACCTAATGAATCTAAACTATAAACATTTTTCTTTCCACTGGGAAGGGAAGCAGGTGGATATGCACTGCCAGAAGTGCTAACCGACCCATTTGTCATTTGGGTGGATCTGCTGCAGAGACCTGTGTTATTCTGAGGGCAGAAGAGAGAAATGACACCTGGACATGCTCAGCATGAGGTGTTGGGCGCCTTCTAATACCACCTCTGCTCTGTGCTTTATAGCGCCAAGCTCACAAAATTAATCCGAAGGCATAAATGCACACATTCACACACTGAATGCAACATAAAACCGCTTAAGCGGTCAGATATTTATTGTTCTTTGCCCCACAAAAGACAGAGAAAAGTGGCTGTTTGTCCCAAAGCTGTTTTTAGAGCCAGGTTGACAGAAGTCACAGCAAACTGTAACCGCAGTACCCTCAGTAACCCTCGCATCCGACTGCTGGATCTGGTAGGGCTGAAGTTAGCACCTAGCGGCAAACCGTCAGTGTAATTTGTATCACCTTCTGCATCTACAGAGATCTGACGTGTATTGGTTGATGATTTATGCTTACCTACCACAACCAGCCATAGCGTATGTTTTATTGGAGTGCAAGGCTGTGTTTTTCCCCCTGCATCCCGTAAGAAGCCCCGTCCCCCGTTAGTCAGCAGCCCCCTTCAGTCTGCCAGGCTTTCTGGGGAGAGCTGCTTGACTCCCCTCTGGATTTCACCCCACAGCAAGGAGCTGCTCGGTCTTTGACCATCTGAGGAGTCACAGATTTGGGTGCCCCGCTTCCCCTCACCATGTTACAGATTTTCCTTTGCCCACCACTGCTCCTTCAGCCCCGCCGGGTCTCTGCGTGCAGCGGTTGGCACGTAACCTACGAGCAACCGCAAGCTGCTGTGCGAGACCTGAAGACCCCGTCAAGTATAAAGGCCAGGAATCATCCTCTAAGCATGAAAATGTTGTCCCTCCTGATATTATTTGCCTAAATAGTTAAATGACCTTCTACTTTTGTTTCAGTATCATGAAAATAGTTTATACATAAAGGGCTGCCTCTTAATCCAGAAGACTAGATGAAGTCCTCCCAACCAAATGATTAGCCTGCGAGCTTGGATTGTTACACCGACAAATTAAAGAAACAAGGGATTAGAATTACAAATCAACCAATCAATTATTTAAAAAAAAATAATTACCCTCTTCCAACAGCATTAGATTTATTTTTCTTTATTTATTTTGCAGTAGCAGAGATAACACCATTGCACTATGCGTAACAGAAGCAATTAGACTAGCTACACAGGAACCATGTCTGGCGAATATAAAAGATCTTCATTAAAGTCTACTGAACACCATCAGGCAGGTAAGGGAAGGACTGAAATAGAAGAACAAGTTCTTTCTCTTTTCTTGAGATAACAGTTTGACATTCAGTCTTGCAAAACTGCCTACACAGCCTAGAAGATGGTAAATGAGTTGTAGGATTCAGACTTAATGCGATAGACAGGACTTAATCCAGTCCTGGCTTGCATGTTTTTTAACATGGAAAAATTCTTTCCTCGTAGGAATCCCTGAAAATTTATCTTCTATATCACATAGTCCAACCACAAGATCTCATCATCCTTCTTCATTCACAAATTCACCTAACAATTTATATGCATTTTATGCAGCTTCATAAGAATTAATAATGAAAATATTAATATGAAAAAATAATATGTTTTTTAAAAAAAACTTGCAGAGAAGAAACTAAAGGAAAAAGTTAAGACTTAAGAGAGTAAGACAGTCATTAATCAGAAGGAATATCATGCTTTTATTAGCAAAGAGAGTCAGGATAGTCATATTTGCAGCCTTCTACTCATCCTGCGATGTTGTTTGGCCAGTTTATAATGTAGGCAAACACCTGTGTTACTGTTGCTACTTTCCAGTTTCCAAATTTTCATAGTTTGCCTTCCAGGTGATACTGCAGCAAATACACACCCAATAACACTTTCTTCATGTACTGTGTTGTTTTAATGCTCTTTCTATTAAAATTATTTCCATTACAAAGTGGATATTATCATTATGTCGACTCTAATGACATGTAACATGATATAAAACTATTATGATGTAAGTGGTATCAGAGGTTCTATATTCAGCATAGATTATTAATTGATGCTATCTCAGTATGCTCAGTGGGGTGAAATGGAGGAGCAATAAATAGCAATAGTTCTGGTGGCCTATATTCACATCTCATGCTGGATTCATTCCAAAGGCCAGTCCTTCATCTTGTTATGAATGGCTATTTCAGCTGGAGCCCTGAAAATGGCCAGATACAATGTGAAACATTGCTTTCTCATTTCAAAATTGACTGTAGAAACAGACGTACCTTTTCCATGCCAAGCTAGCGGACTAGGACCGGTGGGAGAAAGCTTTGATCTCAACCAATTAACTCAGGATTTTCAAATAATGGGTGATTTTATAGTAGTATTTCTTGAGGAAAATAAAGAAAGCATATTGGTGGTGATTATATATGCTCTAAAATTACTTAGAGTCAGCCATAACACTTACCACTAGTTACTCTTCTGCTCTGGTGTACAAACTTTTCCTAAACTGAAAAACAGTTGACTAGTTTTAGTCATACAATCATAGACTAGTTTGGGTTGGAAGTGAC